>NW_009646523.1:1083882-1128997 GCF_000708025.1 Charadrius vociferus
GTCATAGTTTTCTAATTATTTTAATCTACCTGAATAAGTTATAATACTTTGATTTGTCAAAAGAAAACAAAACCAATCTCAGATATATGCTGTTTGACACAAGTTATCTTCCTGGTATATTACAAATGTACAGAGTAATGCACTTCAGAATTTGAAACAACATAAGTTTTCTGAAGTTAAAAACAGAACAGCTATCTTTTCAAACATCGACTCCAATGATTACTCCTACCTAGATTTATGTGCTTCTTTCCTTTTTCTGGTCTCCGAAACACTTAGAATTTGCATGAAGCTATGTCAGTACTAAAGACAGGTATACAAACAACAAATTTAAGAAATGTCCTTTTTTTAGGCATACAGTAAAAAAGTAAGCTGTAACTCAGCCTAAGGTCATACTAGCAACAAAAAGAGCAATAATGCTAGAAACAATAAATTAAATTGAATTTGAAAAACTATTGCCTGAGTATTTTTGATTCAGTTTGTAAAAAAATAATTAATATTAATATATTAACTAATTAAATTAATATAAAAATATTTAATTGCTAAATAATTAGTTGATGTATAATGTTAATAAGTGTAAATATATTTATGATACTCAATACAATATTCAGTATTAAAAAATGGTGATATTTAATGGAAACTTTCCTTCTCTTGAAAACTCACACCACTGACGACAGCAGTACTTCATTAGCTTCTGACAGCTTAAATCCTGGTTTCTAGACTGAAGCTTAGTTTATGTACATCAGAATCTACTGAACTCCATAAAATAGATAGAATAAATATGTATATATTTTTATTTAACACCCCCCCTATATACTATATGTAATAACATGTACACACATGCATACATATATGTTTCATTGAAAAAATGTGAAAGAGAGATAATAGCAATGCGTTATTAGAATGCCACAGTTAAAGAAGAAAAGAAACAAGTCACCACCATGAAAGAAAGAGGTCCACAGGATTTAAAGCTATATGGCTAAACTGGTCCTGTGGTTAAAAAAAAAAAAAAAAAAAGCCATTGTACCAAGGCATGCTACCTTGATAAATGCAGTATAAAGAACTGGCAACTATGTAAACTCAACACTACAGGACAGATTCACCGACGTTTTTACGTTGTATTAAAATGTGAATCATGAAGTCATCTTGGTTGTTTGTTTTTTTTTACTATCCAAAGTGACTTAGAAATGCTTCAGGTGGGAGGATGTTCTTCTTATCATTATTTTTAACAATAAAAATTCTGGACCAACTATATCACTGCTCCCATATATTTTAATGCAGCTTGATTTGCTTGAGGTTTTTTTTCTGTCCCATCAGTAGCTCTGAATTTTCACATGCCTGTTCAGCAAGTGTTTTCTACTCTAATGAAGCAAATATAAATATTAGTATAAAAAGGGAGCAGCTCTTCCTTATGTCAGATGCTATTTCATATGCTTGTTGTGACTACAGCACAACCCTTAGATTTCCAGTCAAGTCAACAAAATGTATATGTGCATTTGTTAAACTAGATAAAATATCCTGGGACACATGAGTGGCGCAAAACCATGTGAAGTGTCCCTTTTCCATTCTCTGGGACACCGTGCTCATCTCCTCTCCAAGGTGGCTACATGAGTATTTAGCTGGGGAGAACGCTCGGGCTTAACTAAAGAACAAAACTTCCCTATTTTTCTCTTATCTTAACTTCTCTTCTAAATCCTTGCCTTGCAGTGACAGAGTTTCAGAGAAACTGAAGTGCAGGAGAGCCAATTGACTGTGACATCATGAGGAATTGAAGGAACAGAACAGCTCAGTTAACTGAAACCATTGAGGAGACACTTGTTTCCACCTGGAAACGGTTAGTACAGCCTGCAGACTGATATGATACAAGAGGTTTCAAACAATTCAGAGAATTTCAGAGAATTTAGAGTCAGCAACATCAGTCCTTATATCAGGGTTGGACCTGAGGACAAAAGATTTTTCCTTTCCTTTCCTTCAAAACAATAACAACAACAAAAAGTATCAAACGATCATATTTTACTACACGAACACACATATATGAAGTTCTTTATGCTAGCATCTTGCAGAATTTCGTAGCTGTTACACTATTACGAAGCTCTGGAAGAAAGGTAATTAGAAATTAAAGGAGGCATAGACAAGGAGATTTGGGAAACTCTGAGTACATTGAGCAAAACTGACAAATAACTCCTAATGGTACAAGCTGAGAAAATTTCAGACATGTAGTATTTTTTACTTGGATTTCACCAGGAGAGGACAGTCAGAGTTACATATTTAGACAGGACAAACAAAAAAGCACAGGAACAAGTCCATAATTTCCATACAAAATACTTTGAGAATTGTAAGTAAATATCAATAATACTTTAATGTAGTTGCATTGGTCCAACTGAACACAAAGTATGCCCAAATATTGATAATTACCCCGAAAGGCATACCCAAGCTTCTGTACTGTTGGGTATGGGGCAATGCAGATCTTCATGCTTGCAGGTGATACTGAATCTTTAGGCTATTACAGTCTATTGAGACTTTCTATCTAAAAGATCAGGGCCAAATATCTGCTGACAGTGAATTCCACTTCACTCCCTGAAACTGCACTTTGTCAAAATCTCTGACATGCAAGTTCTAATAAGAGAGTTATATGACAGACTGAAATAGAGCTGTAATTAACAACCAATAATCAATCATTCCTGGGCTAAATATGGACAGTATAGACACATGAAAACCCAGAGAAGCCATAAAAGCTTTCAAACAATTAAATTATTTGAACTTTGAGCTCTTTACTGCTTATTGTTGTAACAAAAGTGCCAGTTTCAGAAGGTATCAGGGAGGTGAACAAGATCTGCTTGTCAAATAAGAGGCTTTTTAGTACATAGGGAAAAAATAGAACTCAAAACTAAGCATAAGCACAATAAAAAACAGGTAATATTCACTTGTCTTTTTTCTTGCTTGTTTCAAACTGTTCTGAGAGATTTAATTTCAGAACAGGAAAAGATTCACTTCAGACTAAATGAATCCCTTTTGGCATTTGAATTCAGCAGCTTAAGCACTTCCTATAATTAAGTCCAAAGAAATACTTATTTTAGGCTTAAATAAATCCCCGTGGAGCTGTCAATGAATGCTAACTTCTCTGGGCTCCAGAGAGATGTAGGGGTCCAGGGATTTCTCTTAAGTGCCTCATTACCCATTAGCTTGCAAAACACATTTATTTTCAATACCTGTAATATGATATTGAGTTTTAAGAGAGTGAAAAATTCAGTTGAGAATCCAGCAGGAACGCCCCTTATGAAATTTAATATGAAACTAACTTCAATCCCAGGTTTTTTTCCTGACGGAGTGCAAGTTAACATGAAACACCATACAGGAAGCTTTTTTCTTGCTGCTTTTTAGGTGCCCCATCTCCACCCCCACCTTTGAAAACAATGTACAAAAAGGGACTCTTCTGCTGCCTGCAAGAGGTGTCTAATTACTAGCTGGAAACTCCATTCATCACCCAGGTGTTAGAAAACACAGCCCTCTAATAGCAGGCCATTGCACTCCAGTGAACTTGCCCTGCAGGAGATTGGGCTGTTCAAGGCCAAGCCTAGGGAAACCTGTTCATAGCCATATGGAGGAGGGCTATAGTTTTGTTTATAACAGCCCTCCCTTAATTCCTGTTCTTCCTCCACTATCCCCACAGAGATTTAAGAAAAAAAAAAATATTTGCAGGAAGAAGCAGACACCTTCAGCCACCTGCCCAGCAATTCTTTTTGGCATAGAAGGTCATTGTTGGATGTCCTGTGCTACAGTAAAATAAAGTATGCGTGCATGAGCAGTGATCAAGAATTACTGTAGAACAGAAATAGAAGGAAAAAAAAAATCCAGAGAGCAATTACACAGAAGGAAATTTAAAGGAAAGTTTAAAAGTGACTTCAACAAATGAAAAAGAATAGCTATTTGAGGCAGCACTACAAGTCATCTATTACTTATATTCTCACTCCCAAAGATCAAACCTAATTTCCTTTCCTTTCCTTTCCTTTCCTTTCCTTTCCTTTCCTTTCCTTTCCTTTCCTTTCCTTTCCTTTCCTTTCCTTTCCTTTCCTTTCCTTTCCTTTCCTTTCCTTTCCTTTCCTTTCCTTTCCTTTCCTTTCCTTTCCTTTCCTTTCCTTTCCTTTCCTTTCCTTTCCTTTCCTTTCCTTTCCTTTCCTTTCCTTTCCTTTCCTTTCCCCTCCCCTCCCCCTCCTCACAATGTAGTCTCAACAAGTGCTAAATGTATCTGGTTTAGCTGTAAGTAAAATGGAAGATGTGCTCAAGGAACAAACAATTTCTTCCAACTATTCATGGATGTTCAGCCCATGGGACGAACCTAGAGTTTGTGAAATGTCCTGAAATGTACATATTTTTTACATACCAATTAAACAATACCATACTCAGCACCAGCTGGTTCCCTCTGCAGATCCACTGTGCCATGCTACTTACTAATGATGACTAATGTGAGCATCTGCTGAGCGACAGATACTCCTTAGACCAATTCTCTCCAGGTAGTCTTTCCAGACCTTGTCTGGCTCTGAAGTGACAGATAATCTTTCTGTATCAATTGCTTATGAGTAGCTCAGTTAGTATGAAAAAGGAAATTGAGTATCACAGAGCATCCCCCTCTTCCACAATTTAATAGGGAAATGTTTGTAATTTCAAAAAGAACTGGTAGAAAAACAGTGGAGTTCTCTATGTTGAAGTAAGCTCAAAACTTGTGCTTACGGTGTAAGATACACCTACTTCATGTTATGTGGGCATCCTGCAGAAGAAGATTCTGTAGGAATCAAAGAAAGTGATTCATGTGATTGGTCTTAAATGCTTACCTTAGGATGAGATGTATCTGCTGATATATCCCTGAATATATATATATACATACATATATTTTCACATATATAATAAAAAACATTTTACATTATACACATTTAAAGATACATGAATACTACATTAATATATATTAGCTGAGGTGAATAATAAACATAATGCTCTTCTCCTGTATATCTGGAGAACAGCCTAATGTCTACACAGAGTATTACGTGCACAAAGAGACATGATGTCTTTTGCTCGTTCTGCAACCTGGACTAAAGATTGCCAACTCCAGTCAACAAAGTAGGTAGCTATTTTTGCCTGGTGCTGTTTCTAAGTGAGCGTGACTCCTAGCAAAGGTCAGAAATGTCTGTCTGGGTGGCAGTAATATAAGACATATTCATTGTGGCATTGTGACACACTAATGTAGCTCAGTGGTATCCAGAACAAATTTCCACTGTCCCATCCTTTCAAACACAGCCTTGAGAAGCAGGAGCCCATCTTCATCCACCCATATAGAAATTCCCCGAGTCTTCATTTCCTGACAGGACTCTAAGGACTCTGGGAAGCATTGTCTCCTTGAGGTCTCCTAGTACCACCCTGGCATAAGAGCCCAGAAATTAATATGCAGAAAAAAATACTAATACAGCAAAGGTATGTTCTTCTCTTACATTTATTTGCATTAATTGAAAGTGTGTCTAGGCTAAACAATAGCTTTTAGTTATATTCAGACCAAGACACTGAAGGAAACAAAGAACTGGTCCTGCTTTTCAGAGTATTTGCTAAGATGAACTATTTTCGGTTGCTGCATTTGGAAGCACATTAAACGTTGTTTGGGGTTCAAATTTATGAAAACTGTGAAATTCTCATCTTTAAATTTTTCCATCCACACTATCTATAAGGTATCTCAACCACCTCAGAAACATCCACTTTTTAATTTCCGTCTCTATCTAACAATGTTTGCACACTGTTCCAGGCTTTACTTTTGTCAATTATTCTTTTAAAAGGTAGAGATCTCCTTTTTTGTGAGAAATTGATATTTACTTTAAAATTTTCCTATAGTCAATCAGATTTTTCTGATTCCTTTTACAAAAAATATTTATTAATTATGCATACAGAAGTTTTTCAGAAGTCTAATAACAAAAACCCTCTTGTAAAATATTATTCTTGCAAGCAAAATTGGTTAATAAACTCATGTTTTTCTTCTTATTTTCCCAGTACCTGCATCCTACATTTAAATTTGCTGATATTATATGTGTTTTCTTTTAACCAGCTTTCCCAGGCCTCTGCTTCCTTTGCGATGAGAAGCCTTTCCAACTGCATTATCTCCAGACTCCCATGTTGACAGAGAATCATTTTTTCAGTTCCCTTGGAAGGACAATGTCTCTTTGAATCGTCTGCTGAGGAGATATGCTATTCCATCTTTTATCCCTCTTTCTTCCCCTTTCCTCCCTAAAGGAAGAAAATGTCTGTACCTACATCAAAAACTGAATGAGTAGCTACTTCTCTCAGATCTTCATCTGTGTTCTTTACATTCTGTCCATTCCAGAAGAGGAGGCTGAACTGGACTTGCTGCATCAACTAACATAAATAATTGATGCCTGAAACATAAAGTGATCTTCTGCAGAACACTGATTATAGTCTCTCTCTTACATTTTACCAAGAGAAAGAGGCCCCGAGTACACTATAGATATTAATAAAAATCTAAGAAATCTGATGGTTAAGCATAAGAACAAAAATAATGATAGACTACATTTATTTAAAGAACTTCACAGAATGCAGATTATTGTACTGTACATATAGAAAACTCAACTTTTTTTTTTTTTTTTTTTTTTTAAATAGGCGAATAGGATGAGTAAATGATAAAAGGAAAGGAAAAAAATCACCAAGATGAACACTAGGGTATCCAAGATATTTTTCTGCAGAGTATCTTCAGGTTGGAGGATTTTAAAAGCATGTGTAGAAATCTGTAAGGGTAACAGCTTACCCGAAAATAATCTTTCCAGTGTATTTGAGTGATGCAGCAAAACTACATAAATGGTACAGCATTAGACCATTGCTTGTTCTAATTACTATCATTGGCAAATCTGATTAGTCATTTCTTCAAGGTATTTATATTTTTAGATTCAATGTTTTCCTGTAGCTCTGAGCTCCATTATTTTATTTTTTTTTAATTAACATATTACAGGATGCACATTACTGAATATCACTAGATTCTTGTGAGAAAGAATCATAAGAAAATACATTGCCATGACTTCAGAAATCATCATCGTCTAATTTTGCCCTGGCATGATCATATCTATTTCTGACAGTGTTCCAGTTATGTGGACCACATAATGTATGTTTAATACGTTCTGTTCTTTGCTTCTCTTACCTTTAGAAAATTTTCCTGATATCTAACATGACCAATTTGCTAAAAAGAGCCCCAACCAAACAACAGTAATATGTTACTGCTCTTATCTGTCGTAGTTATGGAAAAAAGATTATTCTTTTCCTCATTGGAAAATTGTTTTACTGATTTTAAGGGTGTTATCATGACCTCTATAAATCTTTTGTTCCTTAAAGTAAGCAATACCATTTTTTTCATTCATTTATCACACATCACGTTTTCCATACTCATGGATGTTTTTGTTGTTCTCATTAAGACTCTCGTCATTTAGGCCACTTATTATGACACTGTGGTACCCAAACCTGAATTCCAGCTGATACTTTAATGTTGCTCAATAGAGCAGACAGATCATTTACACGTCTTACAGCCTTAATTCATATTTAAACATCTCAATTTGATTGTTTTCATCATAAAAATATGGCATAGTGAAATAAGAAATGCTGTTAAATAGTTTTTCTCATCTTGCATTTCTTCAGTTAATTATTCTTACTTTATGATGGCCCTTGTTAAATATTCCTCCCATTTCCTTCTCAGCTAATTTCACTAATAAGTCAAGATCAGTTTTGAACCCCAGTCCTACTCTTCAATTTGACAATTACAGATGTTCACGTGTCAGTCCCTTCAGGATTTTAAAGACCTCTGTTGCATATCATTCATACTTGAATCTTGCTGAAGATTCCTCATCTGTGTACAGAGTCTTCATATGGAAGTCATTCAATCCCCCTGATTAGCCAGTTGATCTTCAGTGTGTATTTTCTACTTCGGCTGTTCGGTGGGATGATAAGATGTCACAAGTTCAATATACATGGCGTTTTTAAACACTATTGAATAAAAGATGTAGTTCTGTTTCTTTCCAGAGAACAGTTTGTAAAATAAGTGCAAATATCAGAATCAAGCTGCAGAAGAATTAACATATAGATACACGACAGATATTTCAAACCCAAAACCTTTCAATACTACACACAGTTTCATCATGGTCAATTTCATGCAGTACCTTCAGTTTCAAAAGCAGACAGCTGCATTCTATTACTGAAACGCCTTTTGTATACCTGTCCTCATCTGAGTTCCTGGTTTATTGTGCAGGTCATAAAACACCTTTTGTTCTGAAGAATGTTTACACGCATCTCATAGCTATGATAGTGGGAAGTTATTTAAATTGCTTGTGCAATCATCAGTTCAGGTCTCACAGTATAAAAATAGGTCTACTTGCCAATTCATACATTTCTACTTGTCTTCACCTTATTATGAGTTTCTTCTAGAATGCACTGAAATCATTAGCTTCATTTAACAGAAATTTCTCTGCATTTCAGTGTTTTGCGGTAAGGTTTCAGCTCTGCTGATTGCTTGTTCTGGTCAGTTTGTTGAACCCCAGAGGGACCCCATGGACTTCACGAAGTCTTCAGGCTTCTTCCTATGTGGAACTGTTTTAACAGTAAGGACTTGGCCTTCACCATTAAATGTTACACTACACTGTGGCAATTTAGTCATTATTCTACCCATCATATGCTATTTTTGCTATGTTGGCAGCTATGAACAGTGATGAAATTCCAAATGACAGGAAGTCATTTCAGCTGAGCTCAGGATATTTGCTGTTTTAATTGGAAAGTAGAAGTGACAATAAAACACTAAAATAAATTAAAACATGAATTATTGTGTATTTTTTATAGTTTAATTAAGCAACAACATTAAAGTTAGATGCTAGTGTACCATTTTAGCATACCGAAATAACAGAGCACAAAAATATTCATAAATTGAATTGGAGATTGAGTACACAAGTGCCATTTTTATATATGTGTGTGTATGTGTATATATATGCCAACTGTACACAAATGAAGGAATGCTTTTTAACTATGAAAAAAAGACATCAAGGAAGCAGTAGAATGAGACTTTTTTTTCATAAGGAGGACATACTATGTTTTATAAAATTCCTTAGTACAGATGGCTGAATGACTTGCATTCTTTGTTGCAGTGTGGGTCTGTTACTGCAAAATTAGAGCTAGAGGTAGACAGAGATACCATTTTTTTCACCAGTAGGTGAAAACACTAGAAGTTGTGCCTCCAGGGGGAGGATTTACCTCACATACCTTTAAAGGTCTAGAACTGGTCATCAACATGTATGACAATTGCATGGGGCTCACTTTACCATCAGTAGAGGAAAATGAAATCTTCAGGAGTACAATTTGTCTAAGATCTCAGACAGTTCAATTGCCTATTTCTCTCCACTGACTATAAGGAAAACTACTGTGAACAGCTCAGGTTGAAACATCGAACTCTTACAAGCCTAAACTAAGGGAAAAATATTTCAAATTTTGAGGAGAACTAGAAGTTTTGAAGATACTGATGATTTTTTTAAGTCAGTGTTAAATTAATATTCACGACTGAGTAATTGATTAATCTCGATCTTGTAAAGTTTTTGAGCAAGTACTTGACCGTAAGCGTGCAAACAGACCCAGTAACCTCACTTGTAACTTAAGTTTAATGGAATGACTTAGCTAATCAAGGTTGGGATTAAGTACTAGTTACATGGGAACCAGGGATTTTGTCATCTTATCCACCTGTCAAGCGTCATAAATGATACGGACTCTATACACTAAAACCTGATAGTCAATGTCACCTAAACCTATCTAAATTAGTTTAGTAGAATTATGTCATTTCAGTTCTGAAAGATACTGAAAGGAGAAGTCCTGATGTGTTTGTAAGGTTTTTATGGCTTCAAAGGAGGTCAAATCCGGTAAGTTTTCACAGGTAACCACTTGTCACAAGGTTTGCCAATCTGTCAGTGTTTAATTAAGCCAAGCATTTATAACAGCTGTGATAACTGACTAAACCTCAAACTATCATAATCCAAAGTCTGCAGTTCTTAAAATCTGTTCGTTGCTGCTTTAAAACTGAGTTGAACTGACTTCGCTAGAGTTAACACTGCAAAAATATTTGCAAAAATATTTTCAACTGTGATATAAAATATAGTTTCTCTTTAAATAAGGACTACTATTATTTTGTGAACTGTAACCTTAAAAACTATAATAGGGACAAATTTAGTAGAGAAATACAATCAGTATATCTCAAAGAAAATGCATGCCATATTATTAATGCTAAACATTGTTAACAAGATTTTCATAATGTTAGAAACTGCTAATGGGAATTTACAACACATACCAAAAAAATATAAGATGTCCAGGGATGTAATATTCTGTACCACTATTATACAACTCCACCACTTTCACAAGACTCTCATTTGCACATAGTGGTCACTACAAATTCATGTCAACTTCATCTTTGATGACCCAGAACTGCAAAGAAATGTCATTACACATATCGCAGTCATAAAAAACACATAGTACTGCAAAAGGTCTCTTGTGGAGTACAAGAAATAAAAAAGCCTGAGTTTGTGGTGTGATGTGGCTGAGGAGAGAGAATCTATTGTTTCCCGTGGTGGTAAATCAGCTGGCATTCCCTAAGGATTTTAGTCTACGCCCACAAATGTCCCCCTGCAAAAACAAACTAATTTCCTTTCCATCCCACATGCTGATTACCCTGGTGTCAGAGCAGTGAGGATATTATTGACCAGGAAAATACTAAAAGTAAATGCTATTAAGAGCTTCTTTTCTTACAGTTAAATTGATTTTATAGTTAAAATAAACCTGAGCTTCCTTTGGAAAACACACACAACTACTCCATGCTTAACAATTCAGCTGCTTAGAGCTAACCATCCTGTTCCCAGTTCAGTACTCCAGCAAGTGAAAGTACTGTCCTTTTACAGAGATATGTTCCTCAAAATGCATTTTCTCCATTACTTTTTTCTCTCTCTTGAGAAAAAGGTTTTTAAATTTAATAACATTTCATTTCATCTTTATCACAACAGTGTGGCTCAGCTTACTTTCCTTCATGAATTGCTGTTTGGGGAATATATTCCTGCAAACTTTTAATTAGGATGGGATAGAAATGATTATTTTCTTGGACTTTTAAATAAGCTTAAAACTTGGAGTGTGAAAGACTGGTGGCAGCAAAAACTTCAAATATGCCTCAGCACTCTAAAACCTATACACATTTTTCTGTTACCCTCTGTTGCTGAAAATTTCAAGAAGGACAGCATGGAATAAATTAATTAAATTCAGCAGTTAGAAAGTCACAGAACCAGTCAGAAGGCACACTGGGGTTCAAAATGCAGACTTTTTTCTCATTATAATTGTTTCATAGTTGATTTTTAACTGTAGAACTGTCACTGCCATGTTTTTAGTACCTTTCATGTATTCTTTCATTTATTTCAACTAAACCATAAACCTGTGTACCTCTCAGGGTTATCCACGTACAGTGTGCATAGCTTTTCAACACTGACAACAATAAACATATTTTTTTACATATTTTTATCAAAGAAAAACGTTCCTTTCATGTAGATCTCTGAGGCTGAGGCAATTCTGCTTTCAAAAAAGAAAAGAACATTTTTAGTATTATACAGCAAATACAGGCTACAACAGCCATTTTATAGAGATGTTTTCCCCTTTGCTGAGTCCATCTGGGCCCTTTCTAGTTAGTTATATAAAAACTTAGAAGTTTACTTTCTTTCAAGTATAAAATACTAATTAAAATCTTTTGACTACACTGTTGTGCACATGCACAAAATATAGTTTGTACATTTAATATTTTCTAATAGATTTTCATGCAGTTTTAATAAGATTATTATTTCATATATTAAATGGAAAACCTATGATGAAAAGTACTACATAAGAGTAAGTACCAGTCTTACTTGATTATTTAGAGAGTCAGTGAGAATTTTGTCTCTCCGTCAAATGGAAGCCAGACTGAGGCCCATATAAAAGAGTCCTAAAGAGGAAAGTAGCCCTTTTTCTCTCTTTGACAAGGAAAATCCTAGCATTACCGTAACACTTAGCCTACTCTCAGTGCTTCCATAACTAACTGCATTCCCATTATTATCTAATTTAGCCTTTGAACTGTCTTTGCAATATTTAAAACCATTTCATAGTTAATGTTCTCTCCCTTATATATTCTGGTGCATGGTAGCAATTAAACTGCAAATTGTAGCACCTGTGCATGCTGTTTTATTTCACATCACAGTTTCCAGATGGCATGGAACAGGTGATACAGCAACACAGAAAGTCTCATTTACAACGGGGAAACATTTTAGCATGCGTAGCAGCAAGTCTCGTCACACTACAGCTAGATCTCTGGGGGAAAAAAAAAAAAAAAAAAAAAAAAAAAGGGGATACCCTGCAACTATATGAAGTTTACAATAGCAAAAAAGAAAAGCCCCATTGCTGCCTAATAGATGAAGAGTTCCCCTTTCCTTTAAAGAAATGTAGAGGCAAAGAGAAAGTTCCTGCCTCTGTTTACCCTGTGATTTAATCACAGTGAGTTAAAAGAAATATCACAAGATCACGGCCAAAAATTCCAAGCCCTATTGTCAACTCTTCTCTCTTTGCTGGGAAGATACAGATATGTGTCTTATTTCTTATATACATCTGTTAAAGACAATTATTTATTTTTCTTAGTGTTAGATTGTTCAGTACAGTCATTTTTCTTTTTATGCTTCAACCAAGGAAGTCCAGGCCTTATTTATTATGAAAACAATGGCAGTACTGTCACCAGGATTGTTAGTACTGTGTAATGGAATGTGGTGACCCTCAAACCAGCTAAGAACCAATCCAGTAAGTTTCTAAAAATGACTTAAACTAGCTTCTACCCATCCATCTACCTATACATACATACATAATATATAGAAAAGCACACTATTTTATCTGTTATTTTTCTTTCGTCCACAACTAGGAAACCCGGTGTATTTTCTGCTGGAAGCTTTAGAATCCACCCCTTCCCAAAGGCTCTCATTTTACCACTAGAGGGCCAGTAGATACTAGATTTCTTTAACTTGCCCATTATATAGCTAATGCTGGAAGAATCTGGAGTAAGGAGCAAATATTATTTCTGGCAGTTTGTCATTGCTTTGTTTCGCTTGTTTGCCACTGGGCACTGCTCAGAGAATCTAATTGTTTGAGTTCTTATGCAGCAAAGATTTGAAGTGCACAATTCTCGTGAGGGGATCAAAACTGCATAAGTAAATACATTAAGTATCTGGTTTATGCAGTTTATTATATGCAAACCTTCTCCATATATATCAATATGCTAAACTTGACGCTTACATGAATGACTGCACACACACACACACATGCATTTGAACTTAGTCGCAAGTTTCCTGGAGACTTAAGAGAGCTTGCATCAAGTTTTCAGAGATGATTACTAGCTAGGGTATATCAACAGCCTTCCTTACCGAGAAATGGTAAAAACATTCCTGTGGTATAAATTAGCTGAAAATACTATTATTTTAGTTTATTTATGTATTTTTCTTTTTAGATTAAGGCTGCTTTGCAACAATTAGGATAGAATAAATTAAAACTCTTCCTCAAGGCTATAAAAAATTGATTCAATGCAGAAGGATGTCTGATGGAGCTTCATGAATCTACCTCACTAATATCTGCTGGAACGATTTTCAAGTACTGGCTAAAGTGCATTCCTGTGTATTTCCACTTAAGCCATCTGCCAATCTTAATACTTATTCCTGAGGGAGGAAATCTTCCAGTGCTGTTTTTCATTTAATTTGCAAGGACATCCTGTTTAGGTACTTATCAAAAGAACAGAAGAATGGATGCCAAATACCACAAGCCTTGGTTTAGGAAACTTAATGGGTCAGACTAAAGTAACAAGCTATATTTAAAAGAAGCTGCAGCATTGTTCCTTTATATTTGTACAATACATGTTGCTCCTTTCAGGCCAGATACATTTAGGCATGTCTCAACAGTAACTGCACTCTGTTTCCTAAACATTAAAGGATTTTGCTAAAAGTTGCTAAATTCCACTAGTTTGATGACTAAGGATGAACTCCGAAAAAAACAACTAAGCTAGTGAGCTATGCAGAGAAATCATGACTGACTTAGGGCTCCAGTTAGCTTAGTTGCCTAAACCGTCATCGACCACAGGGGTCAATGCAGGAGTGTTTACATACTCAAATGCCTAAAGTTCTGCTACTGTACTTGTTAAGAGATGCTGCCGTTGTGTCTAAGCCAAGGATCTTAGTGCGTATCTCATGCTTCAGGCTGTTTGGATCAAGCAAAGGAGGCTTCCCTGTGCCTAACTCTCCTGAAATGCATTTGTTGGAGGGAGAGGGGGAGGGGAGGAGAGAGGAACAGACCACACCTAGAACACATTCAAAGAACCAAATAGAACACAACCACACAGCTGTCCATGTGCACTGCCATTTCCAAAAACTGGCAGAGGGAGGCTGAAGGTTTGCCTTAGACTGGTGGTGTTCATTTCTTCTTTCAAAAAGAGTGCTTAACTACCAGACTGCGTGCAAAGCTGGAACTGCAGTGGGAAGACTCTCCTGTTAAGTATTGGACTACTGTGTGAAACTTAGATCAGTGAGAAACACAAAAGAGAGCTTATGCGTTGCCCAGTGGTTAATACAGTTGCATTCCCCTGGCAGGAGGAGGGGTTCTTAAGTTCCATTTCCTGATTCAGAGACCTTATACTTTCTGCATTAAAGAGTCATTGGGTAAAGTGCCCTATCCTTAATGGCAAGAACTAGAATGCAGGGAGAAAAGGGAGAAACAGACAAGCAAGGACCTGCCTCAGCATACTAATAAAAATTGCTGTATTCTTTGCACTAAGTCTCTGGGTAGGCTGAATTGCTACAGTTCCCACTAGCTTCACAAAATAAAATTCCCATCCTGGGGAAAAAAAGACAACGAACTTCGGTCCCAGTTTTGTGACCAGTATGATAAAGTGACTCTACAAGCTCTGCTCTCTTCCAGGACCTCTTTTACACTTAAAGCTCTTACTGACACTGGGGGTAGAAGTCATGCCCCCTACAATGTAAACTGATCCATCTTAGCTACTCACCTAGGGGTCTGTTACTGGTTTTGAGCAGCAATCCACTGTATCCAAGGTTAGCTATCTAAGCAAGGTTCAATAACTTGAAGTATGAAGGGGTCTATGTCCTTTGGTTGAATAAAAAAGAATCGAAGTAGCTACTCAGATGCAAAGATCTACAATATGGATACCCAGAATCAAGTGAGCAACGATGCCTCCTATTTCAGTGGGAGGTTTGCTTGCGTAAGAGTAGCATGCTCAGTTTCAGACCTTCATTGTAGTTGAGCAGCAAAACAATCAGTGAAGTTCAGATCAAAATATTATTTTCTGCTGATAACGTAAAAAGAACCCTAAGAACACATCCTGAATTTTGTCTTCATAGCAAATGAAACTTGACTGAAGGCACAGATACAATTTTGGAATCTTTTCCTTCTACCAGGAAGAAAAGAGTCAGATTAAAGATGACCTGATTGACTGCAATTAGTAAGCTGTGGATTCCCACTGCTGTGAAAAACAGCAGATATAACAGTGTTAATGTGAATCCATGGCTAGGAGCTGTCAAACACACTCTTGGAAAAGGAGAGGATAAAGTCTGCTCCCAGAAATGCACCAAAGATTTGCATCTAAAGTTACCTTTGTATGATTCTGTGATCCCTCTGTAGAGACAGGCCCGGTGGAAATGTTTTTTTCAGTATTAGACTATCTAGCCCCACATCAGTCTTGGCCTACATGCGCTTTTTTAATGCCTTTCTGCTCCTATATATGCAGCTTGCATAAGGCTGAGCTTTGCTCCTTGATGGAAGTATTAACCCTGTGCACTTCTTGTCTCCAGATCCAAAGCAAGAAAACATTAGGTTGCCAGCCAAGAGCCCATATGTGGCTAAAGAGACGTTGATTTGGTTTCCTATTAATGACTATGCTTCAAACCTGAAAAAAAATGCATTTTTTTAAGTACCAGTGCAACTGGTTTCTACAAGCTTATATAAGACAGAGAAACTGTTACTAAAACAACAACCAAAAAAAGAAAAAAACACAATGAGGGGATTCACATGCAGGGGGAGGGAACCAAAAAACTAACCACTGTTAAAGTTGTGACTCAGATGAATGACTGCCAGGAAATTCAGAGTTAAGGATGACATTCCATTACAAGCCCATGCTGTTGTTCCTGTTTCCGAATTCTCACAGCCATTGGAAAAAAACGTAGAGTCTGAATTGTCTTGGGTTTGTTCACTGGAGTTTCTAATGCAACCATTTCAATGCGTCTTTCCTCTATTTGAACATACTTCAATCATGAAGTCCAAGCTTATAATGACCCATTTAGAAATGCTGCATTAGCTGTATGAAGAGCCAGTTTGTCACAATAACTGATTATGAGCCACATAACAGTTAGTCATATCTAGCAGCATAAAACTAACACATTTCTTCTATTTTTTTTCATGTTCTTTTTTCAAAAAGGAGATTAAACATGGAAATATTTTACTAAGAAATTCTATCTGATCTGGCACTGTTAACTCAGTCAGGAGAGACCTCTCCTGACAAAGCAGCGCTCATTTGCTCGAACGCCTAAGTTATCATGAAGATATTATAAAAATTTCTAATTGCAGTACAACAAGAGGGTCAGTTTGGCAGGGGTATCGGTTCACAGTCATGAAAGACCAACATAACTATCTAGTCTCTCACCTGCTGCTTTGGAGGCAGAATAACTGGTTTAGCTATCCTTTGACAAGGAAACAAACCAGCCCACTGTTAGAGCCAAGTGATGTTTGGCTGAGCAGCTTATCAAAGTATTGCAGAAACTTGCTTGTAAGGGTAGATGCATAGGAAATGAAGGTCAGAAAGGATTAAATCTAAGACAACTCTATTAAAAATCACTGCAATCATCTCGGGGCATCCAGGAATATAAACTCAATATACCACACTCTTGCGTAGCTTAACATCAGCTTCCTTTTTTTCCTCTTCCTTCTCCCTCATTCTATTAAGAGTATTACAATTCAAAGAATTAATTTAAAATTGTGCAGGCATTCCTATGCATCCTGACGTTTGTTCCTATCAATTGGCTCTTTATGCCTCTCAGTCGAGGCCGGATGTTTGCAGTTGCTGGCAGCTGTTGTTCAAGGCCTAGAGAACAGCTGATAGACTGGCAGTGTACATTGAAAGAGTGCAGCCCAGAGCCTGGGAAAGGTCCTAATGCTGAATGCTCTCAGCTCTGACGGGTAATTAGCTTAGTACATGCAAGATTAGAGAACTAGCACCGAAGATAGTGCATCTGACCCGCTTTTCAAAAGTCATTAGAAATTAGAAACGGTAATTCTTTCACAAGAAATGTAAAGAATGTTGTCAATGGGACTTGTTGGCTTTCTTTACTGAAGAAACTCTGCTAGAAGTTCAGCTCCTCTGAGCATTTATTCAAAGAAGTGGTTATTACTTTGTTTTCTTCCTATGACAAATTAGTATATCTAAAAAAATGTTTAAAATTTGAGTTCTATGTACTTGTCTCTGGAATTTGTGGGTGCTGCAAATTTTTGGGCATAACTGTCTGTCCCAGTGAATTATCTTTTACTGGGGGAAGGGGATCATCTTTCAAATAGTAAAACCTTCATTTCTTCCAGATCTGATTTGAAAAAATAAAAAGTGAGGAAACAAAATGCTATTTGTAAAAATAGAATTTAGGCTCTGTTTTTCACTCTTTTTTATTTTCAGTGGAAATGTCCATATTCATCATATAGACAATGTCAGACCAGAGGAGATCAAATGAAGTGCTTTGTGTCCTAAGAGGATCTGCTGTAATATTCAAGAAGTATCTGTACGCATCTGTATGCATGGGGGTGGGGGTGGAGGTGTGTGTATGTGTGTGTTAGAACATCCCACATCCTTTTCCATATCCTGCATATGAGCTTCTTTCAGGATCATGAAGTTCTCGGAAATTCTGATCTAAGCACAGCAATAAAACATTGTCTCATCCAGCCCTGACATGAGCTCCCTCTATGCTTTAGCAATATTTTCATGAGTTTCTGCAAAAATTAAGAAAATTATTATCTACTTCACAGATGTTTTTTCGGGGGGGTGGGGGGGGAGAAGCTGATGTTTGCAACATACTTAAAGGAAAAAAGTAAAGCATTATCTTAATGACAAGTCCAATGCTACATTTCTTTTTAAAAATTTAAGAGGTTTAATGCAGTGTGGATTTTATAAGTTTGTCACAATATTGAAGTACTTGGCAGATTCAACTCTCAGGGTCAGTGCTCTACCTGTATTTGGACTTGAGAATTGCTACCTGTGGTGCATGTTACCCCCCACATCTGGCCCTGCAGAAACCACTAGTTGTCAGTAGGGTTTGGGCTTTGAGACAAAAGATACAAAGAAGAAATTTAACAGATCTAGGAATCAGCGGAGACCCTGGATGAACATTCTCCTCTTCTGTTTTAGCATACTGTAACTTAAGTTTGCAGTGACATTTGCTGCTGGAGGAACTTCTTTAGAATAAGATAAAAATCTAGAAAAGGAAGCACAGGTTTAGAAGAAAAGGCATTAGAAGCAGATGGCAGGAAAGAGAAGGGAATGTATGCAATAATTAATTTTCACTACTTCACTGGGGAATCTGCAACTTGCAAGGGAGAAGCTATTGGCTTCTTTTGTGGTTGGAAGTCAGCTACACACCTGGGGTAGAAGAATACATAGGAAACTGTAAATTTTAAAGAGGGAGGTCTAAAATATTACTTTCATAAACAGGTTATGGGGATGGGAAGCACTCATATTTCTATTAATCTCTGTTTATTTCCAGCCAAAACCAGCTGAGAAGGAGCAAGTTAAACACCAGGCAACTGAATAAGTGAACAAGTTAGTCCGTATCAGGTCTCTCCAAGATTAATTCTTGTGGATGAGGTTACCGCTTCCAGCAGATGGGGCGGAGGGGAAGGGGGGGAGGGGGAACATAGAGCACGATGTATTTTGCTAGTTACTATTATTCATTTTTGTTGATAACTGAACATTATCAGTTAAATTCTGTTTAAAGCAAAGACATAGCCCCAAAGAGATTTGTCATCTCAGATACAGTAGCAAAAGCTGATGTAAATTCACGTTACGACTTTAAAGTCAGTCTAAAAAATACAGAGACTCAGTTATAAAATACAACCAGAAAAAAAAATACAAGAGGAAGAGAGATACAAGACACAAAGACTGTGGTTTAACTTGTCCACAGTTTTACTAGCCTACCTGGGAAAGAATCTAGTAGTAAAGACCACGCTGTTCCTGAGAGTACTCTTCTTTTCATAACAGCTTCCATGGTCATCCCAGAAATGTTGCAGTGATCTTGTGTCCTTCTCTGAAGAGAAAAGAAGGAGGCAAAGAATAGTTTGAGTGTTTTCTAAACCAAAATTCAGACACACAATTCATTTAATGTAACATTAGGTATCTGAAGCAGGATAATTATATGTAAGTTAATAATGTTATCGTCAGTGGAGGCTTGTGTGGACTAATTCATCACATCCTAAACCAATTTTTTTATTCATAATTATGTCCCATTTTGCCTATTTCTTTCAATTGGATCCTAGCACAGGTGTAGACATATACATTATAGATGTCTAAAGTTAAGTGAATTAAGTCATTCCCTGAATCCCGCCCAACATCTCTCCTGTCACTCTTCCAGAAAGTTATTCCATGATCTTCACTACAAGTTTAGATCAGCAGTGACCAAGACGCTCCATTACACCAGCGGTGCTAAATTACAAGAACTTTACAATTTACTCCACCCATCCTGTTTACATGCCTCAGTGTGGAAAGCAAAGCAAAATATCACCATGAAGCTAACGTGGTAGGAAGAGGAAGAAATACTTGCTGCTCCTTACCACACCTGAAAGACATGTGCCCACGTCAATGCTTGGGTTGGTGAGGCACCCTTTCTAATTTTTCATTCAATTGCTAACAGCAATAATTCCCCAGGCAGGATAAACCGTTTGTAAAAACAACAGGTTTCTGCTATCTTAGTCCAATTCAGGCAATTATTCCAAGAATGCCTCTCCTTATCAAGACACAGCACAGGCAGCATGAGTGCTCATATGGAAGGTACAGAGGAAATGCTAAATATGCTTGTGGTAGCTACAAGGCTGATTTTTCTACTGGTCAACTCATACAACACTCCTGCATCTAAGGCAGAAGTGGGGAACTGCAAGAAGTGGTTTTTAGATGATAAATGAGTTCCAGGGAAGACACACATACTGTCTGACTCAGAAAAAATATGTAGTAATACTGATTTATACTGTTTAGTTGCAAATTTCAACACTGACAGGTATTATGTTTTTGTGTTCTTATATTCACCAAACAGACTGCTTTCCCATGAATTGATTTATGTTTGTCTCTCAATAACATATGTTTAAAAACACAAATGCTTCCGCCTTACACTTTAATATTTTTTTTTAACTGAAGTAAGAAACAAAAAGTCCTCAAGTGAATGCCACGAAAGTACTGACCAGTATTAATATAAATCACAGAACATCAAGGACAATGCTAGGAAGAAGAGCACAGATTCATCTCTGTGTACATCTGTGTGTTCATGAAAGAAGGGAAAGGATGCTAAACCATTTTTATACATTGTGTGGAGGAAGGATAGCCATCTATATTAACGTTTCTGTCAAATTCCTAAAGAATTTTACTCTGAATTGTGCTAATGAGAGTGGGATCTATGGACTGTTTTAGAAACACACCCTAGGTACAGCTGCTAAAAAGAAACCAAATTTCAAAAATAAGTAAATTTGAAAGGGAATCCTCTATCATAAGTGGTACCCATTCAGTAAGATATGCTTAGTATTTGCTACATATAATGATGTAAATATGTTTTAATACTAAATTTAAAGCCCTTGACAAATTTGGAGTAAATTCAGTATAGCATATTTACTTTTTTGCAGTTCCCTAGGACCTGTACATGTTGTTTGAATAAATCAGGAATATGGAGACTTAGATGTACCCAGAATGAAATAATCAAAACTTAAAAAGCATACTTCTATTGAAGACATTTACTACTGGATTCTGAAACATGCACAAAACTCACTTACTGCCCTGAAGAAAATGAAACACAATTTTGATTACGTCTCAAAAATTCTTAAAGTAAACCCTCTCCAAAAAATAAATACTGAATCTATCTGATCCTTCTCATAATTTGTCTTCTAAATATTGGAAGGATAAGTGACACCAAAAAATGGAATTATATCAATTTTCATTCAAATTGAAAATTTAATGTGACCTTACTTTAATGTCCATAAACATAACAGGCCAATATATTTTGGTTTATATAATCCTATTTAAATTGGATATATTCTTTAGACTTTGTTCAGAATATTCTTGCAAAAATTTTAAGCTGTAGGTCACCTAGAAAAAAAGATGCTTGTAATTAGAAATTATAACTTTTAATGAGATGGTCTATGGCAATTTAGTTTTATATTAGGAATATATTTTTCATGCAACACATATGTCACTCTCTTAGACTCCAACTATCAGTCAACAGATTATCTCAGTATTATAATAAAAAGGAGGAAGACATTAAAAAAAAAGAAAAGGAACAAAAAAGCAACAGGAGTTGGTTTAAAGATAGGGCTGTTGGATATCATAATGGAATTTAAATTTACATTTCTGGTTCCAGCACCATTTTTATTCCAGGTCATACCTACCTTTTGAATAGGTATATTCCATGTTTTCCCTTGAAAGGTATCCAAAAACTCAAGTGGATAGGTTACAAAGTTTCAGCAAGATTGACTGAAACCAAACCTTAAACATGTCTCAACAGCAAACTCCACTTTACCTACAGACCAAGCCTCTCTCACATATGAAAAGTACCACAGTGGGCCACTAAATTACATCAAATAGCCATGGTCTGTGGTGATAAAGCAGAACTTCAACATTACTGATAAAATTTCATTAGATTCAGCCTCAGGGAAGTCTAAAAAGAATCAGGCTTCTGTCATAGGTGAAACAAGTAGTCCAACTTACAGTTAATTTTGGCCTATGCTAAGCATTATAAACCTCCCACCTCAGTCATTTCACATGTTACAAGATTTTTTACCATTTGAGCTGAAATTTTCTAAGATTGATTTTCCCTGAGGCTGATTATGCTAAGGAAATTTCAACAATAATGGTTTTCTGCCACTTTTTAACACTTGGCTTTATGGCTCCAATATCTTTTAAAATGTTTTTTTGTACAAAGTACGTATTAAACTACCAACTTAATGATGCTCAGTCACTAGGACTATGAGCTAAGCTTTTTAATCACTTGAGTTGGAACAAAAAATCACATTTTAACTGTCAGTTCTTAAAACAATGAGTTTATATAAACAATCAAATAGGGATAAAACTGGGGATTAACCTAATCTTTATATCATGCTCATCATTATAAAATGTGGTTTGTGTTACGCTGCAGTCCTTCTAGATATTGTAAATATTTTTTCTTAAAAGCTGCATTTGTAGGAAAGGAATTTAATCAATAATCTCATTTATCCATTCTAAACGTTAGCAGATTTCCTGCTTCTATTAATTCTTCCCAGAAGAATATGTACGTTACAATGATGTAAGCACTGAAAAGAGTCCTTTATATAGGACACAAGTGCACTGGGTCTCTCAACTTTAATTAATACAAAGTCACCAGTTCACAGTAATTTGATTAGGGAGGCTGAAAAGTGTCTCTGAGTAGAAATTTAAATGCGAGGACTGGATCAAATAGAGCTCATTGGCAAAATAAGTTCTATTGGAAATTTGAGGTTTGAGAATATGTAAACTTTGGTGAAAAAAGCAAAGAGAAACAGAGAATTTAGACTTTCTGTTATTTTCTTGCTAGTATAAAAATACTTTACTTTGGGATAGTTACAATATTTACATTCAATATTGTAATTGTATTTAATTTTCATTTTTATGTCATAATATTGTCATTTAAAACTTTAATGTATTCTACTTAACTTTTTATGTAAAACTTTTCAGTATCATCCAATTTTTTTTTTTTTTTTATTTGAGGTGATACATTATTAAATAGTGAAGTTCAGTTCTTTCAAGAACTGATTATGTATAAAATCTGATTATATGTGAAATTTTAAGAGTGAATATTTTGAGCTTTTTAAGAAATCAAAGCATAAATGATTTCAGAATTTTTTTATTTCTAGTAGCTCGAAATTCTGGTCTCCAGACAGTACTGTGAAACGGCCTGTTCAAACTGTAGTTTGACTGAATAATACTGAGTGTCTGAACATCCACAGTAAGATTTCTGTTAAGGAAGAGATTAGTCCTGCCTCTTCCCCAGTTACTCACTTGCAAGGACCCTGAATGACTCAGGATAATGTATTGGGTTTGCATGGCACAGTTCTGGTAGTGGTGGAGCTAGAGGGGAGGCTTTTGTGAGAAGCTGCTAGAGGCTTCCCCCATGTCTGATAGAGCCAATACCAGCCAGCTCCAAGATGGACCTACGGCTGGCCAAGGTCAAGCCAATCAGTGATGGTGGTAGCACTTCTGGGATGACAGATTAAAGAAGGGGGTAAAAAAACTGCAGCTGCAGCCAGAAGAAAGGGGTGAGAATATGCAAAAGCAGCAACTATGCAGACAACAAGGTCAGTGCAGGAGGAGAGGGAGGAAGTGCTCCAGGCGCTGGAGCAGAGATTCCCCTGCATCCCCCTGAAGACCATGGTGAGGCAAGCTGTCCCCCTGAAGCCCATGGAGGTTAATGGTGGAGTAGATATCCCCCACCAGCCAGTGGAGGACACCATGTGGATGCTCAAAGGAGGCTGTGACCCTGTGGAAAGCCCACACTAGAGAAGGCTCTTGGTAGGACCTGCGGACCCATGGGGAACCCACATGGGAGCAGTCAGTTCCTGAAGGACTGTACCCTGTGGAAAGGACCCAGCAGTTTGGGAAGAACTGTGGCCCGTGGGAAGAACTCACGTGGGAGAAGTTTGTGGAGGACTGTGTCCCATGGGAGGGACCCCATCCTGAAGTAGGGGAAGAGTCCACCCCCTGAGGAGGAAGAAGTGGCAGAGACAATGTGTGATGAACTGACAGCAGTCCCCATTCCCCACACCCCTGCACTTCTTGCGGGGGGGTGGGAGGGGTTTCAAAATTCAGCAGTGAAGTTAAACCTGGGAAGAAGGGAGGGGTGGGGGCAAGGTGTTTTAAGATTTGGCTTTATTTCTCATTACCCTACTCTGACTTCTAATTGGCAATAAATTAAATTAATTTTCCTGAGTCAAGTCTGTTTTGCCCATGATGATAACTGGTGAGTGATCTCCCTGCCTTTATCTTGACCCACGAGCCTTTCATTATATTTTCTCTCTCCTGTCCAGCTGAGGGGAGGAGTTATAGGGTGGCTCTGGTGGGCACCTGGCATCCAGCCAAGGTCAAGCCACCACAGACAGACAAGTTATATGGAAGACACTCATCCAGGCATGACTTGCTTCTCCTGTTTAAAATGTAGGTGTATGTGTGCTTGAGAGTGCAACAAGGGTTACCACAGTCTTCCCCCGACATTTCCCAGAGGTTGAATCTGGTATACCCTTGTGTGTGGCATAGTCTGTGGTACTCTCAACCTATTGACATGATATGAGTAGAAAGAGATCTTATACTCAACTGCTGGAGGGTGTGGGCTTCAACTTGGACTTGAAATGGACACAACCTTAACGAAAAAGGGTTTTTTTGCTGATATTCAAGGGAGAAAAAAGCCCCCAAAATTAAGGCCAGAACCAACAGAGTGTGTCTTCACTGGTAAATGAAATAGCTCCTAAGCATTTCAGTCTTCACTAGCATCAATTGTCAGAAGTGTTACTTTCATGACTTTAGTTCAGGCAAGTCTAAACTGGGGCCATTCCAACAAAGAGTTTGTATGTAGGCCTTGTGTTTAGAAGAATTAGAAAATTTAGTAAGAGGAGGTAAGCTGTTCTATACTAGTTAGAAAATAATTTTGAGCATGTTTAATTTAATACTACAGAGAGTTTCTCAAAAAAAGACATTAGCATCAAAAATAGAGGGCTCAGGGAAGGTAACACAGAAGATGGAGAGGGAAGAAGGCCTGAAAAGGAGTAGGAGAAGAACATGGGAAATAGACAAGGGAAAGTTAAAGCAGGGCTACTAGAAAAGGGAGCCAAGTACTCCTTGGAAGAAGAATAGAGCTAATCCTTTGTTTGGAATTACTTGAGGAGACGGATGATAGTATGGCCTTAGGCTGGAAGTCATGAGGCCAAGCAAATTGAAGGGAGAAGACATAGAAACTGGGAAAGTAGGAAGGGAGATAATGATGTCTACAGTGATATCTAAAGAAAATGGTATCTAAGTGAAACGGCACGCAGGCTAGACAGAGAAGAGACACAAATGGTGGAGAATGCTTTAAGATTTTGTCTTGTATGTATCTGCTAGAGTTGTCTTCCAAACATCCCTGATATGAAAAAGATATTTTTTTGTTTGTTTGTTTAGAAACCTAATTACACAAGTATATTCATGTACTTTTCTACTATCGTCAATACCATCAGTAAACTGTGTTCTTTTAGAAAAATGACTGGACTGATAAATTGAGCTAATGCTGTAAACCTTGACACAATAGTGAAGCTGTATCATTTCCTACTGAGGATCTTCATTCAAAGCCATGGACCTCGCCTGGATCAGTATAGTTAAATGAGAACTTACTTAATTTTCTTCTTTGTCTTCAAAGTATGTTGTTGATATCATGTTCATCCTCTACTGCTTCCCCACTGCCATTTTATTTTGCGTTAGGCAAAATTTGCATAAAGCCAGTGAAAACATTAAATGTTTAAGTATGTTTCTGAAAAACAGAAAAAGAAAAAAAAGAACATGTCAGAACTCAGAGACTATCCTCAAAAATGCTACTAAACCAGAAAATATACAGGAAAGTTGCAGACTTTTTGGTGTTAGATAATTTACTTAATTTACATAAACAGAGGCACCTATTGCCATTTTGGGTGTCCTACAACATTCTGCTTTATCTGCAGCCAGGTGGGAAAGATGTGGGTCTCTCGATTGTCTCCTGCCAGACCTATGTAGATACCTTGAATGTTCTAGTGAATCTCAAATGGGATAACTTGCCTGTTTAGACAATTGAATGTAGCCATTTGTCAGACAGAGTAGGTTGACCTCTACTGCCAAAATGCAAATGTTTAGATGTAAGCTAGTCATCCAGACTTGTGTTATAATCAGTATTACACATACATTTGTATTATAATCAGGGATCTCAGCAACAGAGTCAGTAGATTTAGAGAATTGCTGAGCTCACTCTAAATTATCCACGTTCTTCATAGATCACCTGAATACCTGTCTAGGCTTCCTGAGGCTCGGTTCAGCTGTCCACCCCTGAGTGCGTAGTGTTGATGTGCTCTGGTTTCCTGCTTTAGTTTCAACTGCCATTCTGGAAGTGTGTGGCTCTCCCACGGGTCCTGTGCTGTAGCTGCCAGCCTTATACAGCTGTCGTCTATACCTAGGGGTATCTGTAATGCTACTGGGTGTCTGTGCACAAGCAAATGAATCAAGCCCTGAATTCTCATAGTCAATGATGTCAGATTAGAGCTTTAATTAAGTGCTGACAACTAATTTTTAGGTGCCTAAACTTTGGTGACTGCATACTGATGATAACTTCATGCATTGTTTTCAGAAGCTTAAATTGATCTGAAAATGGAAAGTCTTTGGGTTGGATGAATCCAAAAACCACTGGTAAATTTAGTTCCAATAATTTCATTATGACTATTTCAAAATTGTATGACTAGAAATTTTAAGTCATGTATATATAAGATTTATGAGTATTTACAGATATGGCTAGGTTTTCTAGCTTCCTCCTTTTTAAAACAAAAGTGATTCTTAACTATATACTTTTGGAATATAAGATTTTTTTTCCCAATTGAAACCAAATAAGCGGGAGGCTAGGAATATTTATTTCTAACTTGATCATAAAATAGAACAATTTCAAAGAACTCTTTTGGGGTCGGGACATAGCTATCTAAAGTCTCTGGTATAAAAGCAGGGAGGAAATCCATTGCTTCATTTCCCACTAGTTTGAAAACTGTCAGCTGGTTGATAGTCAGCCTTGTTCAACAAATAATTGACATGAAACACCATTATGGCCTCTGAAAATGTTTTTACACTGTTCACAACTGTAAGCACAATCTCTCTCTCAACACGTAAGCCTTCATGCAGAACAAAGCTGCTGTGGCTGCTGCCTTTATACAATTCAAACTCTGATGTGCCAGACTTGGCATAAGCCTATCTCTTATTAACATCAAAGGCTCTCAAATAAAACACCATTAGTGTTGTTTGGGATTTTCATGAGCAGCGCATATAAATACACATCTCTTACACTGTCATAGTTGTGTTATGCTTCAGCATTAATGATGGTTCTGAGACACAGAACCCTGATTCAGACCTGGATTTTGAGTCTCCCACGTTCAACCCACAGATTTTGGAAAGAGGGTTGGTGCCCGCTGTTTGATTTAGAACTGTGTAAAAATGAAAAGAAACATCAGATTTGCAACTGAATTTTACAGACTCTTCTAACACCTTCCATATGTGACTCCCTCTCTCTCTCACCCTCTACTATTGTCTTCCAGGCTGTATGTCTGCTGTGGCATATCTCCTTTCTCAGATATGGACGTGCATCCATTCAGACATTCTGAGTGAAATAATTACTTAGATGGAAATCATTCTGAATGGACTTTTAAAATTTTAAGTGTAGACTGGCAAGGTGTTTTAAGTGAAAAATTCAGATGTGTTTACTTTCCTTTCTAAATCAATCAGAAAATTGAATAAATGAAGCAACTGATTGTAGTTCAGGATTTCCTGGAAATCAGTGTATCTTTCTAAAATATAATGACTATTTGATATAGTAGTATTAAAGCTCACTATGAAGAGTACATACCCTAAAGCTTGCAAATCAGCATATGAAAATGGTGGCCTTAAGATACCTGGTTTTGAAGAAAGATGAACCAGCAGATTAAGTGAGTTCTTTGGTTTTAATTTATTTGGTTTTAATTTATGTCTTTTGTTCCCAGTTTTCTTCTCTTTAGGAAGAAGTAGGATAGATAATATGCCATAAACTCAGCAGGTTATCAGCTCACTGTAATTCTTAGATGTTTCCTATTCTGCCAATGATTTTAAACTAGTAAGTCTTTTCAGGTCTAACCACTTTTGTAGCTCTTGTACTGCTGAAGGCAAATTATTTAGAGCACATGGTTGCTACCAACAGATATCACAGCTAACACCCGGGAAAATGAAATAAATGAGCATCCAGAGTAAAAGAGAATCCAGAGTAGCCATCAGGGAACTGAAAACAGACACAACGACCTGAAGAGTCCTTTCTCACCTTCAGCAGGGTGAGGCAGGTGGTTTGATTTTAATAAATAGGTTTTTTTCTACTGCTTGGTGAACTGCTTTTGGCTAAATTGTACTATGTTATACTGTATATGTAACAGTAAGACTTCCAGGCATATTGCATTGTGGCAAATACATCAAATAACCTTGGATATATCTGGGAGCTTTTATAATTCTAGGCAATTTTCATTTTTTTTTCCATGACACTCTTGTTAGATTTTAATCAACACTACATATTTATCATGAAACTGTGAATTAGTTTCTTAAAAGATGATTTATCCAATATTTTAAGTACTTTTGCTTTTTTAGTGATTGCTTATTTTTATTTAAAGTTAATATAAAGAACAGCTTAAACAAACAACAATCCTGCATATATAAATGGTTACATGCAGGAATAGTTTGTATATAAGAAATTTGGTATACTTTTTGTCCTAATTACTTTTAATGCATTCCTGATTCTCATTTCCAGTAGAAATTACAAGTGTTCACTGTGGGGATACCCTTACTACATTCCTCATGTGTGACAGATGAAAAAAGTTGCATGTGAAAGGTTGATTCTTAAATACATATTGTACTTTCATTGCCATATATATACAAATACACTGGCACTTTTTCAATTTTTTTGGTAAACCAAAAATTGCTGAATTTCAATAAAAGGTTCGTAAATATTCTTGTTGTCCCAAAATTTGAAATATTTCTAAATATACATGTTGCTTTTGGCATAATTCTATTTCATTTTCTAACTCTCGAAAGCAATATGTAGTAAAGTGGAAAAGCAGTTTTCGCTATAATTTTATAGCACTTTAAAATTATTAACAAGCTAATGATCCAGTTGAATAAACTGATAGAGGTATTTTAACAAAGAAATATATTCAATTAAAACACTGAGTATCCTGATAATATCTTAAAAGACTGCCTAAACTTTTGGTTCAGACATTTAGTAAACAGAATTTTAGTAACAGACATTTAGTAACAGACAATTTAGTAAACAGACATTCTACAGAATTTCCTCATTGGTATTACAAGGTGTGATTATACCCTGTCTCTTCCTAATATTCAGGTGTACCACAGGTTGCGAGTTCTTCAGCAATTTTTACCTGTAGAGCAATCAGCACTGCCACAGAATGCTAAAATGATACAGGACAGCATAGATACTATCAGGATTCAGACATTGGCATTGTAACTGTTATGTTCTTGTGACTCAAACTGATGCTTGTAATGTCAGAATTACAAGCATAGTCATATACAAGAATAGTCATATCTGATGGTGATTATTTGTCATAGACTAATGATATACTGACTGTTATTTTTTCCTTAAATAGAGAATATTTCTGAACTCAGGCTTTGACTTGCATTATTTGAAATGGCATATACTAATAATTGTAAACCAAGAATATTGCTGCTATAGCTCAACTCCAAAACCAAATAGAAAACATCAAATCAGCGTGGAAAATTCTGAGGAACAAATATGGTAATACAGTGGCTTTGTAAAACACCAAGACTGAATGATGATAGCTCCATCCATGACTGTTACTAAACTGTATGTCTGTTCCAAGTAGAGCTAGCATAAAAAACAGAAAACTGGCAAACAATGTGTCTGTTTATTGTATTGCTAAATAGTGAGCACTAGTTATAAAAAGTGATGAGAAGAAAAGGGGAAAAGTTTTTAGTGATTAGGAACATTTCAGGAAGTTCTACAAAGTTTAAACAAATGTCTTTATCTCTATGCCACTCTGCAAAAAAGATGGTCAAGTGCTTTTGTCTGATCAAAAGAAAATACCAGATATTAGCCCCGAAGTTTTTGACAATGTCTTAAAATGTTCATCTCTGAGCAACCTGAAATGAATCATAGAATTGTCTAGGTTGGAAGGGACCTTTACGATCATTGAGTCCCACCATCAACCTAACACTGCCAAAACCAGTACTAAACCATGTCCCTAAGCACTATGTCTACCCATCTTTTAAATACCTCCAGGGATAGTGATTCCACCACTTCCCTGGGCAGCCTGTTCCAATTCTTGATAACCCTTTCTGTGATGAAGTTTTTCCTAATATCTAATCTAAACCACCCCTGGTGTAACTTGAGGCCATTTCCTCTTGTCCTATCGCTTGGTACTTGGGAGAACTTTCCTACATCTAAAAGCAACTAGCAACAACTGTAAAATATGCTCTTAAAAGTGGTTACAAGGTCTCTCCTGAAGAAATATGTGACATATAATTGCACATTTTATCAAAATATCAGTGATGTGATGTTTGCCATCACTTGGGATAAGGAGAGCACAACATGAACATCATACACCTTAACAAATAGAATGCTGCTCAATGCCAGGGTATACCACTTGTCTTAGATGTGGAATAACCCCCTGTTTGGATAACGCAGTTAAGTTGCTTTAGAAAAATCCTTTGGGAAAGACAAAGCTGCTTGTGATTTCTGCAACCAAATTGAAACATAGTACATGTAGCTTTATACCTACCATTTGCCTTTCTAGCCAAGCTAACATCACTAACTGTAGTTATGCCTAGATGATCCTGCAAAAATTCTGCCATTTGGACAAATTTGTAAATATTCTTCATATTTTTTGCATTTTGGCAGGATGCTAAGGTCTTCAATGTAAGTGGAATGACAGAATTTTTAGGAACTTTTTTTCAAAATTTGTGCCTTGATTGAACATACACAATATATGGTCTAGCTCATTACTGACCATTTTGATTGTGGTACCAAGCACTCCAGATGCAACATCACCCAAAAAGAAAGCAGAAATCCTGCTCTAGCCCTATTCCAATAAAAACATATGTGGAGGCAATTGAATGCAGTGGCAAAGTAGCTCTGAAATTTATGAATAAATTTTGCATCACAATGTTTTGGTCTATCATGACTAATGATACATACCTTGGAGATACAAAACCACAGTCAGCTTTTGAGAGATCAAAACATCATTCCTAGAAAGAAAGAGATATCTAACTGGATAAAAAAGTATACACACCAGATATCTACAGAAGTTTTGCAGTTTATCAGATTTCGCATCTCAATCATGGTGCATAGTTTTCCTTCACGTATTCAGTGTCAAATAAAACTCCCAGATATTTGTTCTGAGCACTTTATGCTGAGTCACATAATAGATGCCCAAAGCTATTCCATACAGTCAGATAAAAAATAATACACAGGTTGAAATGTCAAAAGGGCACATCTGAGTCAAGTCTTTGGTTGTTGCTCCATAATGTGGGGAAACTGCAGCTGAAGATTTCCTGGTATAGCAGAGGGAATGGTACTAGTCCTATCAAAACCCAAACAAATCTGAAAAAAACATATTGCATTTAAGGTACTGGAGAAAAATGATGTTATAAATACAGGGGGCTATACTGAAGGGGCTGGAACAACTTCTCCCCATTAAATGGAACCAGGTATGATCAATAATAACAGATATGCCATGTTTACTAAATATCCTTTATTACTAGTTGGGGGAAAAAAACAAGAACAAAAAAACACCACTGACAAAATGAACAAAAAACAAATAGGACAAAAACATTTTCTGCCTTTATTCTTGGAGATTTCCAAAAGTATTATGGTAATATTGCTGTGTATGTACCTGGAAAGATCAATTAAAAAGTCTTTTTCAAAGTGACAACATTTTCATAGTGTTCCTTTCAGGAGGTTTCTACCTGCAAATTTCCCTGCATATTTGCCTGGATTTGTTGTGATTTTTGCTACATTTCTACTAGGTAGTACCTTCTTCAAATACTCAATGTGTACAAAATTGACATTCCATTCACTGTAGGAATCTAGTACTATAGAAAATTATTTGCTTGGAAAGGCCTATTACAAGAACATATAAAATTGTCAGTGAACTGATGGAAAAATACAGTATCGAGAAAAATAAGGAAGCACTATTTCTTTATTTCAAACAGATTAAAAAAAAATCCTTGTGAAGGAGAATTAATCTTTTAGAAAGAATCTGGGGCTCGACTGAAGCTTTTTTTTTTTTAAGTTTTGGTTTGTGTTTTTTTTTAATCTTATGTTCATGTCTCATAAGCATTAAATGCAAAACACAACTTTAACACTAGTTTAAGCACTCTTTGAAAGTATAGGGACATTGCAAAAACAATTAAAAAAACATTCAAGCCCGAAAGAAAATATTTGCCTTTGGTAAATCGGTACAAAAGCATTGCTTGTGCAAAAGAAACATTGAAACTTAGGTGGTAGAATACGGATGTTTTAAGAGAACAAGGTGCTGTCTTATTGAATTCATGCTGGAATCAGGCAAAGAATGACAAAGAAATATTTAGACAGATTATGCCATGAGCTGTTCATTTCCTGTTACCAAGGAAGAGGCAGTAGCCAAAATATTCCAGCCTTCCGGCCCTTATTGTACATCTGCTGTGATATTGTTGTTTAGCACACTAAATTCTCATTGACCAGAGGCCGAGTTAGCATAGTTGTTCCCCCAAAAGACATAGTCAATAACAGATGTTTTAAAATGCACATTATGTTATTTTGAGATTATTTTTTTAAATAACTTGGGAGCAATCAAGTGTAGGCTGTGGATACATAGCCATAAGGTAATGTACATTTCTTCTGAGAATAGGCAAGGTTGACCCCAATGAGAAAAATAATTTGCTTAACCTCTACATTTTATATTAGATATATATTTCTCCAATTTGTAATACACTTCAGCTTTCCTTAAAAATATACCTGTGCCAGGTCACAGAACTAAATTTTCTGTATCTATTGTGAGATCTTGCCCAACACACTACAGAATTCAGACAATGCTAAACAGGTTTTGCAGTCATTGCATAAAAACCAGATATGACACAGTATAGAGATACTAAACAGAAGGTGCATAGTTATTCAGTTACTGTTTGAAAGAATGTTTTTTACATTACCTTTTAAAATATACAAAAAGTCAGGGTGCATAAGAAATACACAAAAAACTACAGCCCAGTTCATCCAAAAATCTTTTAAACATCTGTACCTTTGTACCATTTTCTTTCTCTTTATTTCAGTTGTAATAATACTGTTTATTTCATTTCTCAAAGACTTTAGTGGGATGTGTTGTAGCTGAGATGTATTGTTTTCAATAGGAAAAAAAAAATTACAGATGTTTTCATAATGAAAGAATGGACTGTGTTCTCTTTGGTGACACAAAGTAATCCTTGAAATGAGTAAACGAATAGCATTTTTAAAGGTACCTAGCCCCCTGTTGCCTTCAAATTTTCTGAAAATAAGTATTTAAACTAATCCTGCAAAGGGGGGGAAAAAAAAAGAAAAAAGAAGAAAGAAAGAAAAAAGAAAAAAAAAAAAAGAAAAAGAAAAAAGAAAGGAAAAAGGAAAAAGGAAAAAAGGAAAAAAAAAAAGAAGGAAAAAACCCACCAAACACTCATCTAATTAAATAGAACTATCTGCTTCAAAGGTGAAATAAGAATATGATCATTTGAATATTTGGCTTACATTTCAATGAAGTCTGATCTTTTTTCCCAAAAAAAGCTTTGCAGATACTGTAAAGAATAGGAAGCAACTTAGACAAAGGTATGTACAAAAGATATTTCTGCAAAGAAAGAAGGACAGAATGGTACAGCAAAGAAAGGCTATAAATCAGATGATAAAAAATGCATGTTATGAAAGAACTGCTTCCTGTTTGGGAAGAAAGAATAACTAAAATAACATGCACTCAGTTTTCACTACCTGTAGCAGGAACGACTTCAAAGAAATAGCTAAGCAGCCAAAGGTTAAAAGGAAGCATCCGATCACATCTGTCAGAATCTGTTTTAACTTTTTGGATGGAGATATGCCACATTTACACTTCTCTTTTAATTCCAGAAGGAAAAGAAACAGTTAGAAGGTTCTTCCTTGTCTGTTTGTGGACACTGGGATAAACTAATAATCTTTCTTTCATCTCTTTGATGCTAATAGCTTTTGTCCCAGCTTTGCAGACAAAAGCACAGGCTACATGAATTGTGAGGGCTTAAATTGAGAAGAACCCTTAATAAAAAAAATCCGACAACAACCACCCCACCCCCCCAAAAACCTTTCATCTTTGCTATTAACATTTTCTCTTCCAAGGCAAATAACAGACTTATTTGGACTGCTGTTTAAAATCTGTGTACAAATATATACAAGACTGCCAAAGCGCCCCTTACATAGCATGCAAAGGGAACTTTTCCTAGCTTTTTTTTTTTCAGATTTCTCTCAGATGCCTGAAATAACCAGCCATTTCTTGCATGTCTATTTTCATGCCCATTAGCATTTTTCGTTTCATTACTGTTGTCTCTACTGCAATCACTTGGTTTACATCCTGCCCAGCTGCATAGATCTTTCAAATTAACAATGCGTTTTGGGGAAATTCAGACATCACTATTCCCAGGTAATCAAAGCACATACCATTTGTCTAATTTATGTAATGATCTCCAGTTTATTGCCTTAAAAACTGAACCTTTTCCTTTAAAGTTAGAAAAGTGTTTGCTGTTGCTCTGTGCATGTGTTTGTCTGTTCATGTGTGTATTTTTAATTCTAAACAGAGATCATCTATTGAAAAGAAAAGTCTTCTCAGCTTCTCAAATGGACTTTTACTGTTAATAAACACCAAAATATATAACCAGTCACTGTTAAAACTGTGTGCTAGAAATATTAAGAGCCATAACTTGTCTTCACAGCTGATGATCTGAGTCAAGTGTTACTATTTCATTATACTTATCTGTAATTCCTTTCCTCAGAACGGACAGGCACTGCTCTCCAGAAATTATGAACTCTCAAAGACTAAGAGGAGACAGTGAATATATATGTTTTGAATTTTCCTAAAAGCCCAGTCCTAGATCTGATCCAATGTAGCTTAAAAGACAGTTTTTAAATGTATTGAGCTATCTGCAACCTCTGTTAGTTCTACAATTTTTAATGGACTCTATCTGACTTTACCAGATTGAGGTAAAACTAGTTCTGCCTGCAATACTGTACAATGAAACGTCTCTGGAATCTCCCAACTCTTTCAATGTTTTTTATTGTAACATCCATGCATTAAAATGCTCTTCCAAAGGCAGAAATCAGGAAAGTTTACTAGAAACTTGATCAACAGAAATAAATTGTTGAGGAGGAAAAAATGTGGAAATACCCCTCTATGTACATAAGGAATGCATTCTTTTAATGCATCTTCAGAAAATGCTGCATTTCCCAGGCATGCTGAATGTGCTCTCAGGCATGCCCTGACCAAATGAACAGGAAGACCACTGCTTGCCAGGGAGTCCCTGGCTTTCTCAGCATGCACAGATCAATTCTGTTGTGTATGTGGAGCACACATGCAGCAAGCGGTCTCATGACTTGGAAAGTGCCTGAAGAAGACAGAGGTGAAGGTGAGGCTGCTCCTGCTGCCAAAGCTGTTTTAACTGGCTGAGTTTTCCTGATATCTCCCCAGCATGGTATGCAAAACATCTGAAGCAGGCCAGAGACTATATGGCCTTTTATAGGCCAGCTATGCCTTGTGTGTCACCTGTTGAAGCTACGTGTCTGGAAGTGTAATGTGTTCTGGTGGTGTCTGCTAAATAACCTAATTCAGGGCTACAAAGATGATTAGGGGATTAGAACATATCTAATATCAGGAAAGGCTGAGGGACTTGGGTCTCTTTAGTCTAGAGAAAAGAAGATTGAGGCGGGATCTTATTAATGCTTACAAATACTTTAAGGGAGGATGCCAGGGGGATGGGAGCAGTCTTTTTTTCAGTGGTGCCCAGGGATAGGACAAGAGGTAACGGGCACAAACTTGAACATAGGAAGTTCCATCTTAACATGAGAAGGAACTTCTTTACTTTGAGGGTGGTGGAGCACTGGAACAGGCTGCCCAGAGAGGTGGTGGAGTCTCCCACTCTGGAGACATTCAAAACCCACCTGGACGCTGTCCTGTGCAACCTGCTGTAGGTGACCCTGCTCTGGCAGGGGGGTTGGACTCGATGATCTCCAGAGGTCCCTTCCAACCCTGACCATTCTGTGATTCTGTTATTCCCCCCAAAAAAACCCAAACTGTCTCTTTTTTTGTCTAATACATTTGAAAGAGTAAGATTACAGAGGCAGAATGTGTTTTTTACATGAGTATGACTCCAAAACTAGCAAATGCTAACATTTTAGTTTGTGCAAACCATACTTTTTTTGCACCTTGAATGCCTCTTTTAAGAATAATGGCCTCCAAGGTGCCCTTCACAGTTGATGAAAAGAGAGAGGAAGCCTCCACGGGGATTCAGAGTGTATATGAAGAGTGAATGCTTCCTTCTGCTTCCTTCTCAGTAGCTGAAGACAGGAGAACCATAAAATAGCCTTCAAAAGTAAGAGAAAGGTCTCAAAACCAGGAAAATTCTGATTTTCCTCTTGTTTCAAACTTTATGAAATAATTTGCTGCAGAGGAAATAATCGTACTAAAAGGATTTTGAAAATTCTGATACTTCAGCAGTAATCACAGACAAATGGAAACGTGACTGAATCCACAAAATACCCCGGGGCTAAAGGTTTTTTAAAAGTTTTTATTTTGCTGAATAATAATACCAATTATTTAATTTTTAATTAACAGTTTATGTACTGATTATCAAAAATAAAAGCACTTTGAATTCAGGCCATTAATGTCTAAATAAAAGATGAGAAATGAATCATAATTTTCTGCCCCGAGTTCTTTTCTACTTATATTTCTAAACTATGTTCCTTTTTTCAGCAACACAGTATCCTGCCAGCAGCAATCTGGAAATAAGTAAGATGTAGTCACTTGCAGATGTGCCCCAAATGTACTCATACACCTTTTTAGTGTTGTGAGTTGCAGATTCATGCAATAATCAGAGCACAGAGTGGCCTTTTTGAGCACTTAGATTATTTTGTATTAGATTTGTATTAGATTTTGGAGCATTTAGACTTCTTTTGATATTCTGTGCTGAGCCAACTAGGGACGATTGCAAAAAGTGCTAGTTGCAAAAAGGTGTAGCTTCATTAAAAATGATCACAATGGAAACTAAAAATGTGTATGACTATTTATGAGCCATCATATCTCATAGAGGTAGTATTTATGGTTTGTTTGAATGGTTAAGAAAGCAGCAATAAACTGCAAGAAGAGTATTTAAAGCCACAAAAACAACACATCAACCCATCACACAACATTCCTGCCCAAAGCAAATTGGTCTTTTCTCATTTTTGTTTACAACCAGCTCTTCGTAGACTAAACTCCAGTAAGTTGTGGAGTTTCTGATGTCCTCTCTCTATATACAAACAGTGCATTCACTATAAACACAATGAGGGAGGTAGGAAATAGAATGCCACAATAAGACCCTGGAAAACTGACCCCTTATATGAAGAGCTGGTTGATAAAGAAAACTGGTGGGGGTGACAAAAGGTATGAGAAGCTTAAAGCATTAATGATTTAAGCAAGAAAATATCAGCTTACTCTCTCTGATTTCTGCAATACTGGAGCTTACAAAGATTTAGTTTTCAACCAGAAACAGAAGTTCATTTAGAAGTGAGCTCTGTAAGAAACATTTTCTGTTTGCATATGTAATTGATAAGTGCCCTACAGTACTAAGCAGAATCACTTTGGTTTTAACTTAGGTTTCAGTGTTTACAAAGCTTCCAGACTATTTCCTATGAACTACAAAAGCTGGTTTATATTCCATAACTTTCTACTACACAATTTTTACAAGAGTGAAGTACACAGTAATATGACTTGAAATCTTTCCAAAATGTATTAATATGCAAAGACATTAGTAATATGATTTGAAATTAATTTTCCAATCTGAAGGCAAATAAAAAAAAAAGCAACTCTTGAATACAGATCACCAAATATCTCTTGCCTCTTAGGAAGATATATATGTCGGATAAGCATATACTTTGCCATGTTGTACTTTCAGGTTTAGGAGTTAGGTGGCCATTTGAGGCCGTGTTCCAATTGTAAGACTTAAATAAACATGGTGCTACTAATATCTTGCTGAGTAACCAAAATTTCACCAGTGCTATGCTACTCACAAAGAAGTAATAGTCACTCTGACAATAGGAATCTTTAATTCAAGAGAACATCTGATTTTTAGGTTAAAAATTAGGCAGAAATGATAAAATAACTTTACAGAGAAAGCGAGTTTCCTAACACACTGTAGTTTGGTGGGTTACTTATTTGTGACAGTAAGACACCATCTTTATTAGGAAATATACTAGATAAATAAAGTAGTCATTGCTAATCTAACCCATCCCCTAAAAGCTTTGTCTGCTTTGTATACTGCTGAAAGGAATCCCATTAAAAGTCACCATATGACCTATATTGCTGTTAAAGAAGCTGCAATTTTACAGAACTATCCCCTGGCCCCACCCAGAAATAGTAAGAAAGTTCACCAAGAAAAGTAGACAGATACAAGAATGTACTTTTCTTAAAGATGATAGAAATTAATGCATGGCAAGTCTAGTTGTCCTATGTTGTGATAAAGCAGTAGTTCAGTGGAATGAGTAGGATTTCATACACTGGGAAAGAATCTAAGTGAGAAACTTCATCCTTTATCCACAGAAAACTCACAGGATGGTTGGAAAACAGAAGATGATACCTAGGCAAATTCAGGAAAGCCTTCTAGAGATTTTCTGAAGTATAAAATACTCGTTCTTGAGGGTAGAAAACCTAATTCTGCCATCATAACTTACAGCCAGTACTAGCTGGTTCCTTTGAAGTCCACAGCTATACCTATGTTCTTAAATGAAAGTGCCCCAGCTCTGCCCTCTAGCTCTGATGCCAGATGGGTCAGCATGGCGTGCATCCACACTGTTTCTCTCACATCCCAGGACAGGGTGGCTGTGCTTAGCTGTCAAACAGGACTAATGCCAAGCATATACCATCCTCTTTCGGTGCTCATTAATTTCCTGGGATGCTACAACATATTAAAACTGAATGCTATCAACCATCATGGCTCAAGCACATATGCTATTTTTTTTAATTATTTATTGAGATACATATGCCAAAAACTTTAAGAAACACTGCCTCTTGTTTCAGAAAAAAATATGTATAGCTGATAATTTTTTTTCTTCAAATTATCGTGCATTTTTTAAATGAAATTATATTCCATCTGAGAATTCCCCTTTAGGCCTACCAATAAGTGCAAAGTAGTCCTGAGATAAAATGTGTTATCCTCATGGACTTCCTAGTTTTATTTGGTTTAGCTATTAGATGGAAAGATGAAAACATAAGGAGGCATTCTGTTTTTGGGGTTTTATTTTTTTAAAGAAAGAAAGAAAATAAATCAGTTCCAAAAACCCTAGACAAGGCTTTCATCCTTTCAGAGTACCAAAGCACCGACTGCAGAGAACTTTTTGTACTGTGAGCACACTGAACATTTTCCATTTTGCAAACAATTATGCAGATGTGTCATCACGGCTGCTCTGTTTTTTCACACAACACACACTACAATACCACACATCAGAGATGATTTCTGAGTTGTGATAAAGTCAATACCAGTAAGTTAGACAGCCAGCTGCAACCTTTAGTGATGTTTCTGAGGATTTCATTGCAGTACCAAAAGGTGATTTGGAATTTCAGGTTACAACAGTATGGTACAGGACAATACCTGTAAATTGAAAAGTTTAACTGAAGTCCCTCCAGCTCCCCATATTATGATTTCCATATTTCAAGCTGCTAGTACACAAATATCCTGAACAGGGTATTGGACCATTCCTATTTCTCCTATATTGGTAATACACCTAATTTGCAAGCTGAGAAAATGGAATCAGTAGGCAGTATTTTCCTATGCTCGTGTGCAGGTCAGAGTTCATGGCAAAAAAAAAGATTTTTACTGTCTCCCCATGGAAGCAAGGCCTACGGGGAGACACTGCCTGTATCATCCTTAAAGAAAGAGTGGTGCTGAGGAAGAGTAATCTTAAAGATGCGAAGTTCTTACAGGTTTGCTGAAGATAAACTTGTTCTGAAGGAAAGAGATTTAATCAGTGACCTCAGGGAGAGAAAAGCTAAAGAACGATCTCCTATTAGATGGAAAGGAATCCAGAACCAATGTGAATAATCCGGTTACATAAATTGCTGTAATGCTACTTTGCACCTTCTTTAAGATAACACAGATATAAGAAAATCTACAAAAAAATCTGGTTTCATTTCATTGATTGTTTTTCATCTGTTCACCAAAAGTGATTCCCTAGATATGAACTAGAAGTGTGGATATGGTTCTGACTGATTAAAAGGGACATTTTACAAAAAGAAAAAAAATTCAAAAGCTTTTAATCTGAATAAGTAGTCTAGTTCAATTTGATGTTGATAGTTTTCTTATTTGCCTGACCAGAAGTAATTACATCTAAAATTTTCACTGCACAGAAAGAAAGCAGACATTTCATATTTTCAGGGAGAAGTTTAGACCTTGGTTTGGCAAGGGAAGTAAACTACCTGATCATGATCTCTGTGTTATTTGCATTACAAGATGTTTATCTAATCTTTTCTCCTTGGAAGAGGGAACATACTTTCCTAGCTTTGTCTGGAACACACAAAAGTTTGTCTATATTTATACACCCAAAAAGCAAACTAAGCAACTGATCATCAGATCGTTGCCTGGGACTTGCTTCACCAAAATGTCCACTCATTTCCTTGAATTTCAGTATTGATTTTCTTTTTTTTTTTATCAAAAATAATCAACCAGCTTCCAGTGAAGTATATTGAAGCAACTAGTTTTATTTTAAGAAGAAAAAATTAGTAATTGCAGTAATTTGTTTTTTCCTGTAATCCACTTTGAATTAATAGGAAAATAAAACTGAGTAACCGTATTTAGGAAGGGAAAGCATGGAAATAGTGTGCTTTCATCTTTTAAGGACAGGTAATCCATCCATGTATTGGATTCATCACAACAATAATTCCACTGGTTATAATAAAGAAAACTGGTTTACATGGGAAACTCTGGCTCCTGTTTCTTTCAGAACATTACCAAAGATCATGTTTGCTTCCCACCAGCTGTTCATTCAGTTCTTCTGGAGCCCCCTTTCCAGCCTCCTGCATGATTATATCTGTTTCACGAAATCTGACTTGAAAGTTTTATCCATACAATCTACTGATTAAATTTCCCCTGGGGTTTCTCTTGGTACTGAATATCTTTTTACTCTTTTGCTCCCATTGTCACTATGTCATCTTGCCCTACTTTTGCCCTCATTACACAGGTAAAAAAATAGATGAGAGAAGGCTGCACCTACAGACTAAATCACATACAGAAATGCTAGGAAATGATATACAATGCTTTACTACTAAAATATTTACCTGCGTAGCATATAAACATCCAATTAATTCCTGCATTAACATCTGAAGGAAGTCAGTGAAACATTTGCAGAGAAATGCACAATCTCCCTTCTAGTAAAATTCTTTGATATCTTAACTAAATGCAATTAAAGGGAAAATAAATAATAAAGAAATATGGGATAGGAATTAGGACGCAGAAGATAATGGCCCATTTTCAACACAGAAAAACATTAATAGACAAACTCCAAAGTTTCTCCACAAAATTACTGGAGACATTTTTATTCAGTATTTACATAGCATTTTAGTTAGAATCAGGAATGCATTTTTGAAACAAATCTCCTGAACATCAGAACAATGACAAGGTAATGTTTTTGATGTTTTGATTCATATTACAAAGCAGTCTTGAAGCACATAAATTATGTTCCTTTTGGATGAAATTACTGTAAGGGGTGATTCACAGGTTCACCTAATTTACTGTATCCACTATCAGGATTCAGTCCACAGAATTAAACTAAAAGTAATCTGAAGTAAGCAGCCTACCTTCCAAATTGCTGTGCTATGAGCAATGAGGCCTCCATGATAACTGTTTTACTCTACTCCTATTTGTCCTCATCGCTTAATGATTTAGACATAGTTTGATTGGATGATAATATAAAAACAATAGCAGATGGCAGAGTTGTTTAGAATTAAAAACTTAGGTACATGAGCAATCTAAAATCTAAAATATAAAGCTAATGTTGGGGGGGGAAAAAAAAAAAAAAGGTTAGATTTTTGGAATATTTTAGGATGCTTTAAAGAATAAGCCAGCCAGTAACTGACATATCAGTAACTGATATATCCTATGAAACTCATAACTGATGTATTACTTTCAGATTAGTATTTTTCCATCTTTCCTAAACCTATTACTCTTAAAAAAGGGTTACTTTAGCGCACTTATGTGATTCTTAGTCTGCCTGCCACGTAGGATGAAATGTGCTAGCTATCACTTTTTACCTCATAAAATTATTTCAGTTCAACTTTGTACAACTATTATCACCAAAAGTTTTTTGATAAATTCTAGTAAAAGTGAGACCATTCCCTAAAAGGAAGCCTATTGAATTTAATTCTGAATTAAGAAATGGTTCCACTGTAATCCATCATGACCTTTATGGAGACTTCTAGATATTATGTGCCATTTGTAACACTGTTTGTTACAATATGGCCTCTAGGATGAGTGATCAATGAATTAATCTAATTCTGGTTTCTTTGCTACTTTGGGCTTTTTCTGCTGTCATTATCACATAAAACCACAAACTCAACAGCTGAAGACATAAATGTCTCAAAACTGCTAAAAAGCACATCAATAAATTTCATAAAAAATAAATCAACAAATAAATCATTTATTCAGTTTGTGTTACTTAATTCAATCTCTAAGTCTTTTAAATCCAAGTAACCAACTGGAATTTCAAAAAGCAAGAAAGACCATGAAAAAATCAAGCTGAAAGAGGATGTGTCTTATAGTTCTAAACTTTGAGAAAGATGGTTAGCAGGGATAATCCATTCAGTTTGCTAACTGCATTTATGTCTATGTATGTATCTACATGTAATTTATATAATGTTTTCATACACTTTAAATGTGGATAATATTTTAACAAATTTCCTTCCTTATGTGTCCAGCGTGTTTAAGGTTGTTTCCAACAGCAAGTGATGTTTAACTAATAAGCTACCATAAAAGGTGTGGTTTAGGCATCAAAATTTTACATCAAAATGTCAAAATACAAATGATGAGAAAAATCTTCATGCCTGACAGGCAAGCGAGACATCCATTAGCCATTGTTTTTTCATAAAATAGAAGAATATCAGTCAAGTCTGGGTGCATACATACTGAACAATGTTATGGAATAAAACATTAACAAAATACCAAATTCATAAGCAATTATCATTTGTTGAGAATAAGTTCTAAACCAAATGTTTACATCCAATTTGCTACATAGCTGAGCTGATCCATTCTGCAACTGATTCACTCTGTACTCTGTGTTCGATTAAGAATCAAATGTCCCTGTCTTCAAGGCATTATAATCATCTTTTGGTGCAATCTGAGAGCACAGGAGAAGGACTCCTTTGAAATCAATGAGGTTAAGGTTTGTGAAAACACACACAGTAAGAACAGAATCGGAACCCAAGTTAAAGGAAACACTGAGATGTACATTTGGAAAAGTTGTAGGTAATTCTTTTTGGAGACTATCAGCATCTGCAAAAATGTCCATTTTCCTTGTATGATTTCAGTAGTGCTTCTGTACATTTCTCATTTTAACAGGATGTATTATTTTAACATGTTTAAATAATAGACTCTGACCCTAACTAGAACTTAATCACTTATCCCTAATCTTACGTACTCCTGAAGTATGTATTTATACACAGGAGAGAATAAGTGATCCTTTTAAAATAAAAATAATATCACTAATGCTATCTGCAGTTGTGAAAACTATGACTTCTAATTACATTTGCTATTCTAGACATAACTGATACCATTACAGTTTGTTAAACCCTCAGCACTTCCAGTGATCAATCTACATTTTAGTCATAACTGATGTTGCAGGAAAGTAGTTTGCTTTTTGTCACCGTTTCTTATGCCCTGTAGTAATTATAGAGAAAAGCAAGATGGGGGATATAGAGCATGTGTGCTATTCCTAAAAATAAAACTGTAGTGTTTAAATTTAGACAAGAAGTTGTATTGCCTTTAAGACTGTGTAATCACTGAAAAAGCTGTGAAATGAAACTGCCTTTCTCATGAAGAGCAAAATTTCTCTTCTCTAAGTGACCTCTGTCAATAATTTGAGAACATTAGCCTCTTTTTATCTATACTTTTAAGAATTTTGAAATAATCTTATTATTCTTTTTCTAAGACCTTTTGTTCCCTATAGCTAAATATTGCCATTGAGGAAAACTAGTTATCTGCTTAGGGTCAAATCCAGACAATGTAACTGTGGTTTGTTGGACAATGGAAGCCCCAAAAGGTTGCAGATTCTGACTTTGAGCCATGCTACATTGGTAGCTAATCAAGCCAACCACAAAAGTTCCCAGAACTCATGAAAAGTGAGCTTAGAGCTGATCAAGTCCTGGAGACAATGTACTCATCTCCTGCACTGCATGAGATCTGATTTAACACACAGTTAAGTGGTGGAACTTATTGCCACAAGTTGCTGCAGAAGCCAGAAGCAAAAGCAGCTCCATAAACCTATTAGAGAAATTACTTAAGTATGGGTTCACTGGGGGCTACCAAGATCATCTCCAGGCTCCAGCTCAGCAAGATCCTGGCCTGCAGATTTCTGGATGCTCAGAACATACACTGCAAAGTCTGTGTTATTTTATCTTTTCTCTCTTTAAGGCCTGCCACTGGGTGCAGAATGCCTCAGAATAAAAAATATGACCTGAAAAAACTACAGCTTTTCTCACATTCTTAAAATAACTTATTCTTGAAATTTAGTACATTATGTTATAAGAATTCCCGACACATATA
>NW_009646523.1:1129072-1171860 GCF_000708025.1 Charadrius vociferus
TACACATATAATTGCTCGATTTACTCTCTTCTCAGTTTAACTGAATTTAAAAAAAAAGAAAAATATCAAGGGGGTAACCTATGACATTACAGCTACCAGGGAAGGAACAGTTCTTTTTCTGGTTTCTAGAAAACCCATTCTGTACAATCATATGTATCCTCTGACATCAACAGGTATGAGAAATTTAACAGCCTTTGCCCCTGGAAAATAGGGGGGTAGAATACCTGATTTCATCATTACCAGAAGTGGAATAATGCACTTCTGAATAGGAAGTAGTCTCCATGGCTGCATGAAACTCCATGTTCTACAAAGGATAAATTGTGACAGAAATAAAGCCCTTAGGAGAATGCTTGCCAAGTGGTACTATTTGTAAGCCCTCACCGGTCAAGCTCAAAAGATTAATTTCATATTTTTTTTCCTAGAAATCCTTGTTTCACTTACAGTGTGCATGCCAATATATACTGTCAACTGAAAAAGAAATATTATAAAAAATTAGGTTGTTTTCCTACTGTAAAATATATTAAAGCATGATGTGACTAGCTTCTTATGTCATTCAAGTGCTGGGTTGTCACTGGAGTTGTAGGCAGAAAAAATATTGGCAGCTATGAACAACGTATTTGATTTCTGCAATATATATTTTTTAAAATTATAACCAGAAACTTGGAATTGACATTCTTCCAGCCACAGAATCTGTTAGCAGTTTCTTTACATAATTTTAAAGCTTTTATCTGAGAACTACCACAAAAATACCAAAACAAAGCAACAACAAAAAATGTTGCTTTTCCAAGGGAGATGCCACATATTCATATCCCATTAAATTTAAATACCGGCACATAACTGTAATCTTCAACCTGTGTGCAATCTCTAGCCTCTGAATTGGGCTATCATTCCTCTATTTTTCAGCAATTTAACAGTTATGAAATATAATACAACACAACGGTAATTCTGGGGAGTGCAATTGGAAAAAAAAATGTAAATTAGGGAACAAGGCCTTTCAAAAGTTTTGTAACAAGATTTGGAACATTCTCAGTTATGGTTCTGGCCTATGCTGGTGGTGACTAAAATGTGTTACTATCCTCTAACTGTGTCTCAGCGCACATTAAACGAAGCCCTGCTCTCCATCAATATCTAGCTTACCAAAACCAGTTGCATTTGGTATCCATTGATGCCCTTGTTTACAGTCTCAGAAAGGACACTAAGCAATAAGTTAACTCGGGGTTGGAACTGAACCCTAACTCTTGTAGATGAGCTGTCAGATTGGGCTCCACAAAACTGGCAGGAAGAGTGTTGGGCCTCAGCAATAGTTATATAACAACAACTGCGAAAATGAGTCTGTCAAAAATTGAACATATGCTTTTGTTTCTTTCTTCCAAGTATTAACAACAAAAATAATGGTCTCTGATTTTGCAATCTGAATACAGCATAGATACATGCCATCCTTTTACAGTATACTTCCCAGAATCATCAGACTCACAAAGAAAAGGCATAGCAGGGAGTGGTTTCAGCTATCTTAATCTAATCTCCAGGTAGTGGAAATTTTGCAGTCTCCGCAGGCAATGTATTCCGGTATTTCCTTGGCCTTCCTGTTTGAATTCTTTCCTGTTATATCTAACCCAGATCTTCCTTGCTGTTACTTAAACCCATTATTTTTCTTCTTACCCGCTATAGATATGTAAACATATTATCCTTTCCCCTCTGTAAGACCCTTTTACACAACTTTCCGTTGATGTTCAAATTGAGTTCCACTCCATCATGCAGATCTTTTTAAAGCCAGTTGTCTTGTGTCTGTTCATTTCTACACATAGAAACTTTCTTTTTTCTTGACAAACTGCACCCTTCAAGAAAATATTTTCTCAACTTTTAACTCCCTTTTGGAATGCTAATTAAGCTCTCTGGGATGCTTGTAACCTCTATCAGTTCCTGATTTTTTTGAAGTATGCTCTACTGCATTCACTGAGAAACTGCTAAAACAGAACTGTGAAGACTCAAACCTATACATCCTCCAGTTTGACAACGAGCCATTGATAACTACTTTGGCTTTCAGCCAGTTTTGCATCACCTTATGGTAATATGTTTCTCTAACCTACTTACAAGAACATCACGTGACATTATGCCATTAATTTTATTCAAGTCAAGATATAAGACATTCTCCTTTTCTATTTATGGTGCCTCTTAATCTACTATAGAAAAAGTTAATCTGGTCTGTAACCATTTGTCTTGGCAATTCATGTTATTTTTATGCCACATTCTATAGCATTGTTTACAAATTATGATTACTTGTTTTCACAGTCTGAAAACTGAAGTTATACTGATTAGTATTTAATTTCTAACCTAAAGGTTTGAAACCAGATCAGATTTATGTCAAATTCCACAGTAACAAAAAGAAAATATCACCTCTTCTGCATGCACTCAAATCTAAAGAAAGACAACTGTGAAAGTGATAAGGAGAAACAGTGTTCACTCCCTTCCTACACCCAAACAATTCAAATTTGAACAAGCAGAAGCAAGAAACCAAAGACAACACGGTCTTTCCTCTATACCTAAGCCACCAGGGCAGGCAAATGGAGAAGCAAAGTGAAAGTTCTGAAGATACCACCTCTAGAGAACAGAGTAAGAGTAAATTAACATTCTTAATTCAAAGCATTTACAAGATTGCATAAGTGACTATGAAGGTATGTTGTGCTGACATTTTACAAGGAAAAAGTAAAGATTAGCATGAACAATACCAAATATGTACTACAGTGGAATATAAATATTTGCCTAAGGTGTGGGGAAGCAATGTGTATGCTGCAGAAAGATAGACTTATAGACAGTCTCTGCTGAAAAAAAAAAAAGCAGAAATTAACCTTTTTCTGAATTTCTTCTTTAACAGCATTAGAGTTCCATAAACAATTTATTTTAAATATGAAGCTATTTGATTATGGTGTATGTTCTTTAGTATCCACCCAAATGAGTACATTTTTTCAAAGCATAAAGAGTATTTAAAAGACAGCGTGTAAATACTTCAGAAGTCCTCTGAATATTGTTTGCAATAGATCATGTGACGTTTAGCAAATTTCTGCCACTTACTTAAACACTTAGCCAAAATGAATGAAGAAATAAAGGGGTGGGGGTGAGGCGAGGGATTGGGAGACAGGAAGGGAGGGGAAAAAAAGAGATAAAAAAAGAAATAAAAAACAACTTTACATTGATTTGAATTTAGAATGACATGCCAGTGCCAGTTCAAGGCTCTATAAACAGCTGGAGGATATTTACATTGTAAAAGAATGTTCATTCTAAATGAACAATATGAAAACATCAGCAGAAAGAGCTTGCAGAGTATTCTGTAGTGCTGGTATAACCATGGGCCTCTGAAGAATTTCTACACAATTAGAAAGACTGTGAAAATAACAAGCATTTGTAACTAGTCTTCTGGCTAAAGATGTTTTTTTGCAGATGGACTGGAGAGGATGAGTCATTTTAGGAACATTTTAGGAATCATTTTCAGAGTAGATTCTTAAAAAAAAAATGTAGCAACTGCATAAATTCACTGGATATGTTGAACTATGAAATGACTTGCTACAGAAATCCCTTACCAACTTTCCAGTCATTACCATTTTAATAATATAAAATGTTACACTGGTCTCTGTGGCTGCAAAGTTAAACTACACAAACATTGGATTTGTATATAGAACCATATTTTAGAGTGCAAAAGCAAAAAAAAAAAAAAAGTGCCGCATTTCTGGACACAGCTTATTTGAGAAATTATTAAGAGTCTGTTTTCAAACTTTGCTTGGACCTGAGATACCAGAGCCACCTCGGTCACTACTAAATACTAGTCCCAGTAATCTTTCTTCCATCTCCTTTCCACGGCAAAGTGGAAAGTTCCTTCTGGGGATACCTGGTCATAGGATGGTTATCTCGGCCATGTGCATGCTTTTCTCCACCGTACTCTGCTTCCCAGACTGTGAATCATGTACTGAGCACTTTATTTTCTTTTTTTTTGTTGTTGTTTTTTTTTGTTTTTTTTCTCCCAGAAGTTGTTCTTATGCTACTAAACTATAAAAGATTCTAACCAGTAATAATCACATGCAAGAAAAAGTTCTTCATGTTGCTTCTCCCACCTGAGTAGGAAATCCTCTAAGGAATACCAAGTCCTAACAGCAGTTTCCTTGTTATATTCATCCAGAAACCTGTGAGCCAACACTGATCTTCTCAGAACTCAATGTATTACAAAATTCAAGGAGGAAATTCAAGACTCTGTTTAGATACATAACTGTAAAGTGTGGGGTTTGGTCCCAATCCCTAAATTTGTGGCTACACAGCTCTCTTTCTTTTTGTCTGTGTTTCACAGCTCCTCTAGTTTTTGTCTTTCCATCTCCCTTACTCAGTCTCTTGCTACCTCTTGCACTTGACACCAATAAGAGTATACATGAGGAAAGATACATAACTCTATGTAAATTCATTTAGAAAGATTAGGGAAAAAAAGCAAAGACAAAACTTAGTAATTTGTTTACCTTCCACTAGCTTTGAAATAGCTTGCTCATGTGTCTCGTGTAAATTGAGGCAGTGAGCTCCCTTTAAATGTCACCTGAAAGTTCTTGGAGGCAATCAGAGCATTTTGGATCCATGGGAAATAGTGACATTACACTAGACCCAGTGTAAAAGCCTGACATTCATAAGAACATTACAATTGGTCCTGAAATTCTCACTCAGTAGAAAAAATAAGTCCTCCTTAGATAAACACTAACATCAGTAAATGAAGGTTGGGCACATCTCAAGACCTCCCAAGAGCACTTTAGTTAAACTTCTACCTCTCTTGTTTATCTCTATGAGGAACCAATAGGAAACACTTGGCGCCTTCACCACTGATGATCTGGGTTTCCTCTTCTGAAGAAAGTTCTCAGTGTTTGTTTCCTCTCTCTCTTTCTCTCTCTGTCTCTCAAACAGGGGTAGATGTATTAACCCTCTCTTTGGTAGTGCTTCCTAATGGTTAGAGTACTTGCCTAGAAACTGCCAAATTTTAGTTAATGTGCTCTGTAACCTAAGAGGTTGGAAAAGTTGCCCATTCCCTTTACAATTCTCAATGGACTTGTCTTGTGACAACATACAGAGCATAATTACGCTATATATTTCAAACTATTTGTTGGCCAAGACCATTTAAGCAGCCTAGAGACCTTCAGTCACTGCCAGGAAGCCAGCTCCCACTTCCACTTACATCATCATCCATTTATTCTGTCTTTATTGAAGCAGCAACTTCTTGCTTTGATGTTATCCTTCATATGCAGCAGATTCTGTCCTTAACATCTTAAAAAACAGCCATTGTTTCTCTCCAAGCACTTTAAACCTGTCTTCAGCCTTGATGTCTACAAAAGACTAATATAATTAAAACTTTTACTCGCTGAAACCACGGTTCACCATGTGGACAAGTACTATGAGCAATTCTCATGTATTTCCTCAGCTGTTTCTTGGTCTGTATTTTTACTCTGTATGTGTTTTGATATCATAATCAGTGGCTTCGAACAGGTTCTTATCAAAACAGCAAAAAAAAAAAAAAAGACGTGTAATTGCAAAAAGATCAAGCTTTTAGTTAATAAATTCAAAGCAATGAAATATATGAACGCAGTTGCATTTTGCACAACTATTGTGCAAAAATTAACAGAAATTGGTTTAAAAAATTTAGAATAGCACTGGCTTCAATCTCACAATAATATCAACATTTGCATTCATTTCTCTAGACCTGTTTTCTTGAGTTCAGGTATTTTCTTTCTTTTTTGTATTTTTTCCTTTTTTGGTACTTTTTTTTTTAATTATTTTTTCTTCCCTTTCTTGATATATTCTTTTCCTTTTTCCCCATTTCACCATTATACATATACTGAGGCTAATAAAGACAAACTGTTTAAACAGAAAAAAAAAAAATATTTCTGTCTGTTTCGTACAAGGGACAGGATATTCACATACAGAACACTACAATTTATAAGTCTTATATATGCACTCATTTAGGATAAGAGGTATTTGAAAATATTCTGTAACTAAAACATAAGTAAAAATGAGATTCAAATGAGATTTGTGGTATTTATATGATGTGGTCTACTGTCTAATGTGATCTAGGGATATAGACAATTCGTACATCCTTATTTCTCCTTTGGGATTACAGGGCTAAACCACCAAGACTTTCACAAATAAGTTTGCTGAATGGAATATATACAGTTCTTATTCTTATGTAAACAAACAGGCTATGACTTGAAGCCACACAATGGCCTTAATTGTACAAACCATGTATTGCTAAAATCAATTCGAGTCATAACTGTGGTAAGCAACCATCTCAGTCTTGAGCAATCTGTCAGTAAACTAATATATTACATCAATGTGGAGAGAGGAAGAACTACTCTTTTTATGGGCAGCTGTTCAGTACCTGGCAATAACCGGGTTCAAACTTTGCCAGCTGTAATCAAATAAGTAAATTGGTTTTTGCTTAAAAGTTTCTCTAAACCTTTCAGGCAGTGAGTAAGATACAAGGGGTTTCTCATTTTACTTTCTCTTCATGATGGTTTTAAAGCATGCAAACATATAAGTAATGAAAATTCAATTCATCTCTTAATCCTGCAGTCCCTCCTTGGAAGAGCCAGAACATGTTTTGTTCAGTCCTGACTGCACACACTCTGTGATGGTAAGTCCACTGATTTGAAAAGCTCCAGGATTTTGCTCTTTCACATCCATGGTGCATCCTGGGTAAGTGAGGGTCACAGAACTGAGATCTTAAAGAAAAATGTGATTCACTTTCAGCATGTGAGTTGCCTCACAGACAGTAACAACTACTCATTTTTACTCTTTTACAGCAAATATTTAATAATCTGTTGCACAGAGAAACAGGCAGCCCAATAAAGGGAAGGGGCTTGGAGGCTGATATATACTTGCTGGACATATTCTGAGTAATTTCTCAGGATTAAAAACCGATTCTCATGCACATTTGGGATGTCATCTCACTAAACATTTCAACAATGACAGAAGCCTAAATGTTATGAAAATCTGAGTTATTGATCCCATTGAATTCAGCATAACATTAAAATTAATTGTACTGAATTAAGTAATGGGAAAAAAAATAACTAAAAATTTTTTTTTTTTTGCTTAAATTTATGGTAACATTCTTCACTCATGAAGCAGAACTATACATTAGGTTTAAAAAAAAACCCCCAAAAACACTGTCTTTAGTAAAAATACAGATGGAAAGAAGAACTACTAACTATTAAATTCAGGGAGAATTTTGCCCTTGTTGAAATACATATTCAGTTTGATAGCCTTTTAATTCTGGTTAGACCTGTATTTTTTTCTGATGCAGTAGTTTGCTCAGCACATGAAATGCTTCTCAGGAGGTTTTTTTTAACATCATTATAAATTTCCATAGCAGTGAGCATGGATTACGGACTGTGGGAGCTTTGTGAACTTTTAAAGGATAAATTGCACCGAAAATTTTTGTTCATGCAACGTGGTCAAATGATGCCATGAGTGGGCCCATAAGAGTCCATTTATCTACAAGTAGATAATGAAAAAAAAAAAAAAAAGGATGTGGTGTACAAAAATATTGTAGTTTAGAATTAATTGGATAACTATCACACAGTAATTTAAAATCTACTGTTGCACTTTGTTGGTTTTGGGTTGTTTTTGTTTTTTGGGTTTTTTTTTTTTACCAAATAGTATTTATTGAGGGATTATGTGCATTTGTCTGGAAAAAAAAAAAAAAAAAAAAGATTGTTTATTTGGGAGATACATCCCTTATATCCCTAAAAATCTACTGACACATTCATAGACACATTACTCCAGAGAAGAAGAAATATGGTTGTCCTTTTTTTAAAGTAATACTCAAACTCACTGTTCAAAAAAGATGTGTGACAGAGTTGCATATATATGAGACAGAGACGGGGAGCAGAATGAAGCCCCCATAATCCAAGGGCAAATGGTTAGTGACCTACTATACCACTTAGACCCACACAAGTCTATGGGGCTGGATGGGATCCGCCCAAAATTACTGATGGAGCTAGTGCAAGTGCTCACCAAGCCACTTTCCATTATTTATCAGTAGTCCTGGCAAACCAGGGAGGTCCCAGTTGACCAGAGGTTAGCAAATGTGACACCCATTACAAGAAGGGCCACAGGGAGGATCTGGGGAACTACAGGCCTGTCAGTCTGACTTCAGTGCCAGGGAAGGTTATGGAGCAGACCATCTTGAATGCCATCACGTGGCCCATACAAGACAACCAGTCAATCAGGGCCAATCAGCACGGGTTTATGAACCAGAAGGACTAGGGAAGTCATTGTCCCCCTGTACTCGGCACTGGTGAAGCTGCACCTCGAATACTGTGTTCAGTTTTGGGCCCCTCACTACAAGAATGGCATTGAGGTGTTGGAGAGCATCCAAAGAAGGGCAATGAAGCTGGTGAAGGGTCTAGAGCACAAGTATTATGAGGGGCATCTGAGGTAACTGGGGTTGTTTAGCCTGGAGAAGAGGAGGCTGAGGGGAGACCTTACTGCCCTCTGCAACTACCTGAAAGGAGGTTGTAGTGAGGTGGACGTTGGTCTCTTCTCCCAACTAACAAGTGATAGGACAAGAGGAAATGGCCTCAAGTTGCACCAGGTGAGGTCTAGCTTGGATATGAGGAAAAATTTCTTCACTGAAAGGGTTCTCAAGCCTTGGAACAGGCTGACCAGGGAAATGGTTGAGTCACCATCCCTGGAGGTACCTAAAAGATGTGTAGATGTGGTGCTTAGGGACGTGGTTTAGTGGTGGACTTGGCAATGTTAGGTTAATGATTGGAGTCAATGATCTTAAGGGTCTTTTCCAACCTAAATAATTCTGTGTTTCTATATATGTGTGTTTGTGTGTGTATGTATATGTCTATATGTGTGCATATGTATGTGTGTATGTATGTATCAGCAGTGCAAACTGTAGAAGCTTATGAAAGGGGGGAACAAGCAACAGATTTTGTATCATGTTCAGACAATTTTGATCCATGGCATGATCTGAATGAGTAACGCTGTTCCCACTTCTCCTTCACTGAGATATCTGCAGGAAGAGATGCCCCAAATGCACAGATTTCTAGAGGTCAGACAGGACAGGTCAGAGTGAACATTTTCTGTGAGGAAGGCACACCTGCATACTGCCTGAGTGGGACTGCCATTCCACACAACTGTGTTACAGGGCCAAAAACTCATGTTGAATGAGGAATTCATGATCTGAATGACAGCCTGCAGGACATCTAGCCTTTACTGTATTCCACCTCCTCCTAGCAAGACCACACCTGCCTAGCCCATCTCTACAGAAAGCAAGTTTCAGGGCTGAACGTACCAGTAGTAAAACAACAAATATCACTGTTCCACACAGTAAAATAAAAATTATCTCCTAAATCATTTACCCTTTCCAAATCCCTGTAAACTTCCTGGGAAAACTTCAATTTTTTAATCGCAAACACTGTAGATACAGAGACTACTCCAGATCTTTATATTCACACCTAGGGTTGCACTGGGTGATTTAGAGAGAATGAGCATGGAAATAGGAATTGGCATCTCTATTTGCAGAGATTCTCACTTACCTTTCTATACATTCTGTGAGAGCGTCAACGTCTTCAGAAGACTGATAATTTCAAGATGACACCCTGAATACCATATTAATGACTATTTATGAGGTGTGAACTGAATGCAGGAAACATGATGAAACAGCCCTTCATCAGAGCCCAGCACATAACCATGTCTGTATTAAGCTCTTACCAAATCTGTTACAAAGCCTGCTGAAGTAGGCAGTTGACTTCAGTAAGGAAAAGTACAGAAGAAAACATAGCTATAGCAGTGAGTTCAGGGATCATTTAGTAGCTCTTTCTTTGTTACACGAAGCAAGATCTTTAGTCAATTAAAATACAACTTTATTTTCCATGTCAGTCAAAGCATCAATACCATCACAGCCTGTGTTACAGAAAAGTTTAGGCACTGCACTCGAAAGAGGAACTATGGCACCAACCTTGCCAGCAAAGAATGAAACATAGTCTTTACCCTAAAAAGTTTATAAATAGATAAGACGAACAAAGGGATAAGAGGCAAGAGAAACTGCATAAAAGACAGAAAGTTTCCAGCTGGCATATTAGTTCCTGTCTTTTTTATTTGTTTTTTCTTTGTTGACTGGTGATGTTGGAAGATGAGGAGAGGGACAAAGCGGGTGGTGGAAGTAGTGGAAGAGGATAAGAGGAGATAAGAGGAAGGGATATATGGGTCGCAGCTAAAGTGAGGTTGAAGTGAAGCAACTGGGAGGGAAAGGGCAGAAGGGGGTTGAAGCAAACAACCAAGATAAACTATAAATAAGAATACATACATATGCAGCACTTTACATCTTCAAAGCACAGGAAAAGTATGTCTGATATAAAGTTAGGCTTTCCTTCCATTTCAAAGTATTCAGTCTTCAGAAAAGTGTTTATAACAGGAAAATATAAGTAAACTCTTGAGAGCAAAGGGAGTGAGAGTCTCCAACTGTCAGGTTTTTGTACTGAATCAGTTTCATTTTTGACCATCGTGCAATCCTTTGAACATGTAGAGCACCATGAAGATCCACTCCACTTCAGTGAAGAAAAATCAAACTCCTAGCAACCAGGTATCACTTACCCAAGCAAAAATGTCAGTGTTGTTTCCGTCTTTCATTAAGTATGCAGCTGTGATGAAGTAAGGTCAGTATGATTTAAAGATTCTCATTACAATTATGATATTATGGAACAAAGTTATATTATGCACTGTTTCTGCATAGCGCATATGTAAATGTGCACTGTATGTAAATCCATGGTATGCCCACATCTCGTGCTCAAGCAGATCCATTTACCTCATCTCACAAAAGATATAACAGAGTCAGGAAGGATATAACTAAGACAACAAGGATAATCTGAAGAAAGGAATAGCTTTCATATGAGGAAAATGTGACTATGCCACTTCAGCCTGGGGAAGGGGTGACTGAGAAGGGATAAGGCAAAGTTCTATAAAGTCATGATTGACACAGAAAAATTGAATAGGAAATGGTTATTTCACTGTCACTTCCACACAAGCAGTAAAGGGCACCAAATGGAACTGGAAGGTGACTTTCAAGGCAAAGAGAAGGATGTATTTCTTCACCCAGTTCACAGTGAGGTTGAGGAACTGTTCTGGTCTAGGACACAGTAGATGGTGAAGATTCACAAAGCTTGAAAATGGTTGAGCAAATTCAGGGGATGAAAATCTGACATAGGCTATTTAAATACAAAGGCGCAACTTTCAGCATTAGATATCTGTGAGACATAAATTGCTGTAGTCTGGGTAAGTACACTGGCGCAGTCATGTATTAAGCCTGCATTCAATACTATTGACCAGTATTACAGACAGAACTAAAGGGACCTGGTGTGACTTGGCCTGTCTGTTGTGGTTTATTAACAAAAAACATATAATTTCCCCGTCAGATTAAGTACAAAAATCAGCCCTGGTTCTCACTCTCCCTATTTGCTGGTACTAAGATACATAAGCCCCTGAGTCTACATCCCCACACCAATTGCTGGTACAGACTATCATGTACTCATACACGCTCATGCACAGACACACACACAACTCCCCTGGTCCCCAGCAGCCAACTCCTCCTGCTGTCTTGACCTTTAAGACACACACATACCAGCTCCCAGGCCACTATACTTGGTCCAATTTTGTTTAATATATTCATTAATGACCTGGATGAGGGGACAGAGTGTATCCTCAGCAAGTTTGCTGATGATACCAAACTGGGAGGGGTGGCTGACTCTCCAGAGGGCCGTGCTGCCATCCAGCGGGACCTGGACAGGCTGGTGAGCTGGGCAGACAGCAACCTAATGAGGTTCAACATAAGCAAGTGCAGAGTCCTGCACCTAGGGAGGAAAAATGCTAGGCAGCAGTATAGGTTAGGGGTGGACCTGCTGGGAACTAACTCTGAGGAGAAGGATTTGGGGGTCCTGGTAGATAGTAACTTGTCAATGAGCCAGCAGTGTGCCCTTGCTGCCAAAAAGGCCAATGGAATCCTGGGCTGCATAGGGAAGAGTGTGTCCAGCAGGTCGAGGGAGGTCATTCTCCCCCTCTACTCGGCACTGGTGAGGCCACAACTGGAATACTGTGTCCAGTTTTGGGCTCCACAGTTCAAGAGGGACAGGGAACTGCTGGAGAGAGTCCAGCGAAGGGCAACCAAGATGATTGAGGGATTGGAGCATCTCCCTTATGAAGAAAGGCTGAGAGAGCTGGCACTCTTTATCCTGGAGAAAAGAAGGCTGAGGGGAGACCTTATTACTACTTACAAATACCTAAAGGGTGGGTTGAAGGAGGATGGAGCCACACTCTTCTCAGTGGTTCCCTGTGACAGGACGAGGGGCAATGGGTGCAAGTTGGAACATAGGAAGTTCCATTCCAACGCACGAAAAAACTTCTTTACAGTTAGGGAGACAGAGCACTGGAACAGGCTGCCCAGAGAGGTTGTGGAGTCTCCTTCTCTGGAGATTTTCAAAACCCGCCTGGATGCAGTCCTGAGTAATGTGCTCTAGGCAATCCTGCTTTAGCAGGGGAGTTGGACTAGATGATCTCTAGAGGTCTCTTCCAACTCTGAAAATTCTGTGATTCTGTGATTCTGTGATTCATCAACTCACTGGCTAGTCCAGCTTGATCTTCACTAGTGATCATGCACTCAGACACCCACACTCATTCTACTTGCTGGCAGCACAGAGACACGGACCCCTGTGACTCGTGGTCCTACCCCACTTACTGGCATTTGGTTTCACTAAGTTCAGTCTTTCTAGTCCCTGCACCCATGCATATGGACCCTCCAACCCATGGTCTGACTGCAGTTGCTGCACCCAGACCCCCATACGCACATGTGCACACACTGAATACAGAGCCCTCACCCAGGAAAGTCCATAGAAAGTCCAGTATAACCCAATATGCTCTTCCCCTGCATGCCATAACACAACCTATACCCCAGGCAGCAACCCCCTCAGTCCAAAAGGTCCTCTGCCATTGACTCATCTTGAGGGGTTTCACACCAGGACACTGGGGCTGAGGCTCTCCTGGGACAGCTTTGGGAGGTACTCAGACTGTATCTTACTTCCTATGAGTCTTTAATTTAGGTTCCCATGTGACTTTGGGTCTCTGTGCTGCTCTAGGTTTGTGGAGAAGGACCTCTGATGAGCTGCTGGCTCCTGGGGTTGGTCTGGGGTCTTCCACCTGCCATTGTTTCTCTGTGCTCCTTTCTGGGTGTGCAGATAAGCTTTTATCATGTAATCTAACATATATTGTTTACAAGATGTCCTACATCATAGCTAATAAAAAGAATGCAAAATAAGTAATCATAAAATCATAAACGATGAAGCTGGAGAGGATCACAAGGAGTTATGCAATCCATTTCCTGACTCAAAGACATAGTATACCTGTATCAATCCACAAAGAAGTTTTATTATTTACTTCCACATAAGGGGGCATTGATTAAGACTCTCCTTTCACAGCTCAACTAGCTTTGCTACTAGAAAAGTTTTACTAATGTTTAGACTTAGCTTCACTTAATTCTGTTTTATGTTGCTGCTATTCATGCTCGGCATGGAAAACTGTTTATTCCTATCTCCTATTTTTACCTCTCTGTAGCCTGCTGTCATAGCTCCCTTCAGTCTCCTCAGCTCTAGACTAAACAAGCCTAATTCCTTCAATTTTTCTTGAGAGGTTATGTTTTCTAGACCTGTAACCATTCTTTTTATTTTCTTTTGGACCCAATCCAATTGGTTTGTATCCTTCTGGAAGCATGAAGCCCAAAACTTGACATAATATTGCATCTGAGGCCCAACCAAAGCCAAACAGAATTTAACTACTTCATATGTCGCTTAAACAAGACATACAATGTTTATGTGTTTCATTACAATGTTTGCTTTGCATGTATATAATCTTTGCAGTAAACGAATTTTGTTGATCATTTTCAGCTTGTGATCTGTTATAACCCACAGATCCTTTTCAGCAGCATGTCTCTACTTCCTGTTATTCTGTAACCTTTGTACAGTTAAACTTCCAAATATTTGATAAAGCATTTAACCATTTCAAAAAGTAATCATCTTTGTAATCAGATTTGCAGTGATTACTTGATGTTTCTCTTCCTTCTTGTCATTACCTTTAAAATCTTACAAAAACCTGTACTTACAAATACTAATTACAAAACTAATCAAAGTAAGTTTTCTAAAATGTTTGAGGTTTTTTTTCTCATTAGACTGTGGCTTAGAAAAAGAGGGGCAAAAATTTTTTTAAAGACTGTACACGTGATCTGCATTACATCATACATCAATACAACTTTTTAAAGTTGTATTGTCTTTAAGGGAATATCTACAGGTTCTAATTTTGTTCATTCATCTCAGGTAAAGAGATATTTACTCTTACTGCAAAGGAAATGAGAAAGCATATCGAAAAAAATCACTTCCACATAGTAGATTAATTTTCCAAGACTCTCATTATACTAGCTGGAGAGGGAGACACTTCTGCCACAAGTTAAAAGACCTAAACTTAGGTTCCTAATCAAATTCTGAGGTTTGCATTTCTTGTAACTGACCAAATAGAGAACAAACATGAAAAATTAGGCCTCTTGAATAACTCTGTCGGAGCTACTTCTTGACAGATGGTGGCAACGGTGTTTCTTTGCAAGACGACTTTGAATGAGTTAGAGGTCCAGGATCTGTATCTCGTATTTGGATTGTCATGTAGCCTTCTCCAGTGCTCAGGCCCCAGTGTTTTCCTTTAAGAAATTCAACATTCAGAGTTTATTTCCAAATTAGTTTATTATACTGAGGACTGCTACCAAAAAATGTTACTCTTCCTGTGTAGGTTAGCTGGAGACGTGTTACAAAGGATTTTCTCTTTCCTAAGAGTCTTTATTACCCAAAGGATAGTAAAACTTTGGTTTCTGGCATGTAGGAACAAATAGGACTATCTGTCATTGTCCTTAAAAGATTTCTTCATCTAGTTTAAGGATTAAATTTTTGGGCATACTTCTATATAGGAATATGTACCTCTACAGATTTTCAGAACTAAACAGTGTCTAGTTTCAGTTCGAATGGCTGGTAGCTTTGTGCTAAAGGACTTCTGAAAAGCCCATTACTTAGCTACACACATCATTGAAAAATCTTAAACTTAGTTCTCAATACTGTGAATGCTTATGCACATGATAAATTATTTGGATTAAGCAATTTTGCTTTGTTTTGTGTTTTTCTAAAATGCGCATGTTTAATTAATCATTGTAGCAGATCTTCATACCAGCAAAAGCACTGCCTTATGGTTTGTTTGGGTTTTTTTATTTTTATAACAATGGAAAAGGCATAATGAGGACAGAAAAAATGCTGTCTGTTCCAAATGTATGAAAGAAATAAAGTAATGGTATGTAGTCTTTAACAGTGCGTATCACTGTCATGCTTTAGCTGTATTACATAGCCTCAATAGGCTATATTGCATAGTCTCAAAGGTCTCAATAAGCAAAATCTTCTACAACTTGTAGCAAACCCAACAGGTGAATACTTAGGGGTGAGAAGCATTGTAAAACTCTTCAGCAAGTTGGGAAGAGTTCCTCCATTTGGGAATGAGGTCTGGTTTTCTAATTCCTGCTCTGAATAGACTGCAAATATATCCTCTGAAGCCTTCTGAAATTGTCACAGCAAGCCCTCACCTGTTGTATAATCCCTCTGTCTTTCTGGCTCCGTGATGACTAAAGGGTCAGGTTTCTTCACATGCACAATTTCACCCCTGCCACAGCTTCTCAAGCACTGCTATTCTTCCTAAAAAGTCTCTCAAGCGGTTTCTTAACAATTAAAATAATCCCTAACATGTTTTATAAAGACAAACAACTTCAGCAGAATAGATTGATAATGTTTCTTCAGAAGAGCTTGCAAGAAGACCCATCTGGATAGCTGAATAGTTGAGTTTGTATCCCTGTTCCTTAGCAAACTGAGCCAACAACTGTCAGATGAATCCACCAGCCACTTAAACACCTGCTATGATAGGACAGAAAGCTTTTTCAAGAACGCAAGAACAATCTTATCTCACTGAAAGTGGCAGAAATTTTAAATTCATAGCAGGAATCTGACATGAATCAGGGCCAGAAGTGGCTGATGGGGAGTTCCTAGCTGAATTTCAGGCACTGATTTTGAGTGGCCACATTTAGACCATACTAAGACTTTATTCTACAAACTAATGAGTTTATATGATTTCCTGATGACATATAGGGCTTCTGAGATTCCCGTTCTTAGTCACTTCAGGAAAGACTCAGACCTCTCGGTTTATAGACTTAACTGCTTGGTGTCCGGTCTACATACCTCCATCAATAGCATGAGGAAGCAGGATCTGGCCTCCCCTAAACATTATGACGTGAATTGATTTACTGAATTTAGAGGCTAAAGAAGTGATGACACCTGAAATAAACACTGTATCAGATATATTTCCATTAATCTCTCTGCGTATTAATTGGGTGTCCTAGCACCCAGGATAGTGATGCAAGAAGGCAACATGACACCTTAACACATAACACAACAGTTCCTGAGTTTCTCTGGGCATCTATCTCCCTGTAGTCCAGATGGTGATTTTAGCTGCATTGGAGACCCTATACACAGATGCTTGACAAGCCAAATGAGTTTGCCTGGTATTTCTCACAAGTAGACTCTGTGTATCACAACATAATTTTAAGTCCAAGTTCATTTTAGGCAATATGTTCTATGCAGTAAAAATTATTCCAAAGAAGAGTTTAGCCTAAAGAATCTAGCCTCATGATCAGCAGGTCAAGAGAGGTGATTCTCCTCCTCTACTTCAGTCCAATCCTTTAAGATCCCACCTGGACTACTGTGTTCAGATCTGGAGCCCCCAACATAAGAAGGACATGGTCCTGTTGGAGCAAGTCCAGAGGAGGGCCCCCAAGATGATCAAAGGGCTGGAGCACCTCTCCTATGAAAGCAGGCTGAGAGAGTTGGGGTTGTTCAGCCTGGAGAAGAGAAGGTTCCGGGAAGAGCTTATTGCAGCCTGCCAGTAGTTAAAGGAGGCCTACAGGAAAGATGGAGAGGGGCTCTTTATCAGGGAGTGTAGTGATAGGACAAGGGGTAACAGTTTTAAACTAGAAGAGAGTAGATTTAAATTAGATATTAGGAAGAAATTCTTTACTGTGTGGGTGGTAAGACACTGGCACAGGTTGCCCAGGGACGTTGTGGAGGCCCCATTCCTGGAAGTGTTCAAGACCAGGTTGGATGGGGCTTTGAGTAACCTGGTCTAGTGGAAGGTGTCCCTGTCTATGGCAGGGGTGTTGAAACATGATGACCTTTAAGGTCCCTTCCAACCCAAACCATTCTATGATTCTATGATTTATTTTGTCATCCTCAAGTAAAACCTCTATTTGAGATGTTTTGAATCCACTAAAAGGCTAATCCTAAAACATTTGTTTAGTGAACCTGATCATATATACCTGACCTGTCCTTTCAATGCTTGAAAACTCCCTAGAAGAATTTTGCAAGTTTCACCTAGTAAAGTATCACCTTGGAGAGCAATCGTTTCCCTCATTATTGGTTTCATTAAAAAAAAAAAATCTATTTTATTTAAAACTCTCTTTGGATATTATGGCAGCCTATTTCAAATCTGAATGCTAAACATTGAAGGAAAAAGATTTTGCAGAGCACAGATGAAGGGCTCAACATGTCATAATCCACCTTTAGTAAGACATTGTGCAAAACTGCACTCATATATATTATATCTACAGTATTTGGCCTGTATCAAGCATAAATTGTGAATCAGTTTACAAAAATCTTATGATTAGCTATAGATATATAATTTAAAATATTGGGTTTTATTCACCTTCTAGTTTTGAAGCATTTAAGGTATAGGTTATCGGATCTGTGCAACTATGAAGGCTATTTGGAGATACTGTACCTGGATGCTTATCCTACAGGAGTTAGACATTGGCTTTGAGATGTTTCATACAGGATGATATGTCTATTTTAAGGATAATAAGAGGAAAAAGAAATAAATTGCCTCCCCAAACAAAATACACTTTCTCTTTTAAATTAATGAAACTACAAATAAAAGTTTAAAAGAATGGATAATAGGGTCATTACTTTATTCAAAGGAAATTTATAGATTTTTTAATTATTTATAAATAAATAATTTAGAAGATTGGATGTTAATACAGAATTTAAACCTTTAATATATGAGTATTTGAAAATTCAAAGGGTTCTCCAAGTTCCTGCAGTAAATATTCTATCACTTACCAAAATCCACAGTCTACCTTTACAAAAACAATCCCTTAAACTTTTAAATTGCTACACCAATTGCTGCATCATTTTCAGAATTTGCATCACATACTGTAATACAGATCTTCATACTGCATTTCTTCTTATAACTGTGCTTAGTAAAAGAATTCCTTCATTTTTAATATCTTCAGCCACAAATGAAATAAGAAATACATGCATTTCCTTCCTCCTTGTTTACGTGCTTTTCAGAAAATTGCTTACAACCTTCATTCTGCTGAAACTCACAGAAGCTAGTAATTAACACACCACATGTGTTCTGGCCAAATGCTATATAATGCTTTCGTTTTCATACAGCTCAGTTCCTGTAGCTGTATGTGACCAATATCACACACCTGCATGCCTTCCAGGAAATATACCCCCAAAACCCATTGCACAATAATTCTGATCACTTACAATTGTTTATGAAATAGTACAAGATTACCTACAGCTTTTGCAAGGCAACATCTGAGGTACTACAGCTATTTTTTGTCCTAAGTACACAGAAGATCTGTGGTATCACAAAGACACCATAATATATAATTATTTCCAGGAGTAACTCTCCTTTGAGAATGTCTATACGCCTGGTAAATAAACCCTATTCATATATGTGGGGAATCTGGAACAGATGCCAACCTTTTCAAGAAGCATTTCTATACCTTTTTATATTTGTCTTTAGTTTTAACCTAGAATTCTCTTATATTTTAATATTTTATACAGCTGCATATCAAGATGTTATTCTCGTGGAATCCTTGAAATGTTTGTCAGGAAGGATCACTGAAGGTCATCTAGTACAACCTTCTGTTTCAAGAAGAGCTAATGCCAAAAGGGGATCAAGGTAGGCATGTTTGTTTGTTTTTTCCTTAAGTAACTGAACTGAATTGTCAATTCAGAATTCTCAAAAATCCCAATTTCGATAGAAACATAGCTTGACATTAAATGTTTGCTAATATCACTATGCATATTTTACATAATTTTCCTCAAGGTTTCAATCAGACAATTTTTGTTCCAAAAGTTCAGTGGATTTATTTTAACAAAGCAAAGTATCCCATACTGTTTTCAATTAATATATTTTTTAAATGATTAGAGGGTGTCATTTGTAGTTTTTCTTCTAAGGTTTTGGTTTTTGTTTTTTGTTTGGGTTTTCTTTGCATCTTACCCTAAATTTTTAAGTACATCTTCTAATTCAACATATAAAGTGCCTGGCACATTTATGACAATGATTTATTTTTATTTTTTTAATACATAAAATCGAGCAGACAAAGTTTGGTGAGGAAAAATTTTGGAATCTAATAAAGAGGAATTAATTTTGCCCAAAAATGGACATTAAAGCTCCACAGCTGAAGACAATGTAATGAAAATATCTCTTCTAATGGCCAGAGGTTACACCCTGTTCTTCTTTGGAATAAATTTGTAATACTTTTCCAGGTAATAGTAGACGTAATGTGAAACACCTGTAGCCAGGGGGATCCTTGAGAAGAGTAAATCCATGGAAAGCAATTGGTTCTTCTCTGTGCAATTCTGCTAATGTGTTTTTAAGTCTACATATTACATTAAAGTGTAGAGAAATAAAGTGAATTAGAATGCTTGCTAAAGTCAGTATAATATTTATGAAATATTTAATATACTAGAGCTTAATTCCCCTTTGAATCTCATTTCATTGTATCTACAAATTCAGTTGAACACTCTAACCTCTCTAAGCACCTCCCTCCCAAATACCTCTTACACTTGGATTGATTTTAAGCATGATACAGACAGCAGTAGGACTAGTTTCATGTTCTTAAAGCTCAGTATATATTTATGTAAGGAGTGAGGAATCTTTCAGAATGCTATATTTATGAAGGGTCAGAAAATTGTGTTTCTTAAAGAAGAATTCAAATGACAAAGGAGAGCACATGTTTAATTAAAGTGTGATGGTGCCAATATCTCTAATTTATTATCTTGTGTTATATCTCTAAATTATTATCTTTCTTGTGAAAGTCCTAAAAATCCCCCAAAATGGAAAGGGAAGAATAAACTAGAATGGGTGTATAAATATCGGAAATTCATTATCTTTGTCTGCTTGTTAGATTAACATTACTTTAACCTCATTTTTTCTCCTGTGTAGGGTGATACAAATTATTGCTCTTCATTATTAGAGCAGATTTTCTTCTCATCAGTTGCTGCCCTTAACGAAAGAACACTCCCCTCTAGCATACAGATTAAATCATTCTAAGCTGCAGCATAAATAAATGCCTAGAAGATGTCAGCTGAAAATCTTAGTTATTTCCTAAAGCTGCAGGTGCTAGAAGTGGTGTAATGAAGTAGAGACAGCTGCAGGCACAGGCTCCAGCCAACTGGAATATGTCTTCAGACTGACATTGAGTGTAACAAAACCTCACAATGTTTACTTCCAAGAATGTTATCACTGCAGTTTTAAAAACAGCATAAATCAAGAGACATGCTTTCAAAGTATAGCTGAAGTCACATTATCTTTATTATACCCCTATATATTTTCCTCATTACAACCTGAAATATGTTGACACAACCATTCATACTCATCTATAATGTAACTAATAATTACACTGCCAGAAAGAAAAATGAGAACAAAAGGTATTGGAAGGCTCAAATTAATCAAACAACTGACCCATCAAGTTATGACCAACTAGAGTAGTTGAAAGTTTAAAACCTCGGGTACAGGTAGATCATAACAAGTTCTTATGAAACTGGCAGAGAATGATTGATGAGCCATTGTCACCTACAAACCTTTTCTTGAAAAAAAATGCATATTTTGTTTTATGACAGTGACACCATCCTTTGTTAAGACTGCCACATAGGAGAAGGAAGATAAATTTAAAAGCTTAGCATTACAGATATTGAGTACTCAAGGTTCTCTTCTCTTTGCCAGGAAGTTCATGAGGGATATGGGGTTTTTATTAGAACAAACAAAACCAGTTTGTGATATATGTGGTTACTTTGGCAAATAACAACTGGTTGCTGGACAGCAATTATGTGAAAGATAACAAACCTTCCCAAAGACTTGTCTTCTTTAATATTTTTTTTTTATTTACATTGTAATTTCTGTCCATTATGAAATAACTCTGCAGTCACAATTTTGGACTCAGCCCTCTTGCATGAAGATAGAGGACCTGATCCTGTGAGGTGCTGAGTGTTCACCTTAACAATGCTGGCCAATCTGAATGGTCATAACCACAAATGATTAATGCAGGACTTCTAAAAGCACTTAATATTACTTACTATTTACCTAATTCTACTTGTCAAGGAGCAAATTGCAATTTAGCTGATAGCTTTCTGGTTTTTTTTCTGCCAGATAAGTGATTCAGAAATTGGTATAATCCTTTCGGGGGCTTATTTTTGCTAGAGAGATCCAGCTGATGTTCCTAAACTCATCTTCACATCATTTCAACCCACAGAAGCAGACACTTTTATTCTAAACATTTCCACCTTAATGCTTAGGTCAGTGTGATGGAACAGGTAAGAGAGTGGGTGGTCCCTTCCTTCCCAGCTGCCACAGGGAATTTTGTAGATTTTATTCCTATATGATATTCCATAGGAGGAACTTTTATTCCACAATCCTGGCACTGCAGGTGCATTCAGAATTTTAATCTCAGTATGGGACGAAGAGGAAGGGAAAGAAAGGATTCCCAAATTAGCATGTGTCATTTCTAATATAATAGTGGAAGCAGTGCAGAATCAAAGTAAAACTCTTGAAATTTCAGTTCCAGCTTAGAACATAGCACTGTGCAAACATCCTTGAATCCAAATGGAAATCTGCTGTGATTTTGCACCAGAACAAATTCTTTTGAAATATTGCTTTTCAGCAAGGTTTGTGGACATTTATGCATATTCAAAACTGAACTTCATTTATGACCAGAAAAAAAAGAATGAAAAGAAATGTGCAAAGCCACATGAAGATTTGCTGCCTCTTAGTAATACTCGGAGTTTACGCAGTGCCAGCAGTGACACTATATAAATCTTAAAAGTAACTGACGAGTCTTGGCCAAACAACAGAATAATAGACAGACTAAGAATAATAAGCGGTTATATAAAGAGTTATAACTGTCATTTTGGCCAGATGGGAGTTAGAAAGATAAGACACAAAAGGAAGAGTTTACACTGATGGCCATCTCAAGCTTCACAGATGTCCCTTTTCAGCCATTCAGAACTTCAGAAGGCACCACCCCGAATTTCACATAACTAGCAAGGATAAACAGAGTCACCTACTTCCAACATAAGCTTTTGTGAGATAAAGGAAAACGTTAAGCAATCCTACCATAGGCTTTTCACTGCACAGCTAATCAGTTCCAGTCTCATATATTAAGTAACAGAAGTGCATGGCTTGTCCCCTTCCCATATTTTACAAAGTTTCCAGTAATTAATAGTCTTTTTTGGGTTTTTTAGCTTATTTTTCCATATTACAGTTCTCAACATATGGGCCCAGTATCATAATGCAATGGGAATCATTAAAAAAAAAACAAAAACCACCAAAAAAACAAACCTCAAACCTGACACTTCAGTAGTGCAGAGCTGCTAGATATTATTAGGGTATAAATTGTTTCATATATCAAAAGCTGGGAAAAAAAATGAATCTCTATCTTCTTTAACTGCCCCAGTAAAGACAGTCTTTCTCCTACTTTTTGAGGACAAATTTGACATGTCTACAGAATGATATCAACCAATCTCCTACAAATTCAGCCTAGTCAGTAGTTCTGTTCTGAGCTTCTTTTCCTACTGTCTCTTTTTCCCCCTGGACTCAGAAGCTATTATGTCCTTTTGGTGCAAATTAAAGGAAGGAGCACAGGAATTTTCCATCTCCTTCTCAAAGTATTTTCACTTTGACTTCTAAGTAAGTATAGTAACTATCTGTCTTCAGTGCTTCTCTAGGTTATCTTGTCCATGGTAATTCTCTTACATCAAAGGGAAAGATTGGAATTTCTATCACTCACTGATCCAGCCCTGTATATTTGAAACCTTCATGGGTTAATCATATAACTACTCATAGCAAAGCTATAAATGCTGTTTTAACAACAATAAATGATTAAGCAATAAGGACCACATTATGGGAATTTCCCTGGAAACTATTAGGTGGCTGGAAGTAGTTGATGGCTTGATTTAGTTTCCAATATACACTTTTTGGGGTTATTTTTCTTTCCCATTCTATATCTGTAATTTCACTAAGCTAAGCATCATACAGTACATCTGGTATTTTGAGAGAATTAATTCCCAGTGCATTAGCTAAGAGGGAATCAATCATATATTTACTAAAATCACAGAACTCAGCACTTTGAGTAGCAAAAGCTGTACACACTGTAAGAATTTTCATTGTGTGTACTCAAACACACATCCCACACACACATAAACACACAGTTAATATTTAAATCAGGAAAAAAAATCTTTCTATGTATATGCCTGTCTAAGGATCAGAATGATGTCACTAGATTTGGTTGTTGCCTTCTTGGAAGAACAGGAAATGTATACTCCTTTGCACGTAGAGTGCTCCGAAATAATTATCACCCCAAATGCAGAGAGCTGACAGCTGGTCCTTGTAGTAGGTGCGGTAGCAGAATTTTGCAGATGTTAACACTAAAATTTTTGTTAAATCCCTGCAAATTCAGATATTATGTGCAGGACATTTACTAGGCAACACTTGCTAAAGAGATTTGGTTGGTTGTTATCAATTGCTTTGAATTTTTTGTTGGTTTGTTTTTTACCAAACATGAGAAAGGAATCCTGCCAATTACAGAACTGGAAACGTGAAAGTACTCACAAGCACACTATTTAAGCATAAATCTGCCTCATAAAGCCTACACTGACAGACTACCAAGCCTACAGATGTCAGGGTCTCTAGGTCAAAAGACGGTGGTGACTGCCCCATGCAGTGGGTCACAAGGCTCCTAAAGCCAGGGAAACCTCCAAGGCCTGTCCCTACCGTTCCAAAGCCCCCTGCCAAGCCAACAGGCTGTTGATCCTATAGCTTGAAATATAAGTTGAGACATTTCTTGCAGTGGACACATCCCAGGAAATCAGGGTTCCCTGCAGCTAAACACTCATCAACCTGTCTCAGCTGGTCCATGTGCCTTATTTTAATGGATGAGGGGATAAGAAGTAATTTTTGTATCAGGTTATCTGGGAAAGTAACATCTTATCCTATTTCCAGAATCCCATAGACTTTTGTTGTGCATATTAAGTAAACACATAAAAAATGAACAGAATAATGTCAACTGAGACTGTATCATTCTAGTAATGAGTACACACATAAGCAGTACCAACCTTTCATCAGAATTATTATTTCTTCTATGGAGATGTTTGGGCTTAGCAGTTAATTTTGATCCAGTCTTATTTGTAAACATACATGTAGAATACAATACACTCAATTTATCTTTTTAATCTGAGAAACACAAGTCTTCACATATATGACCTCCATTAAAAATAATATGTACTTTTATTCATTCAAACTTTGTCATTTCATAAACTTCTTGGCTAGTTTTGTTTTGCTCTTCACTGAATTTCCATATGGAAACCCCCTTTTAGGAAACCAAAACTCAAAACAGTCCTGAAGGAAGCAATGTGGGTGAGCAATCTGCCCTTGAGCTACGATGGGTTGTAACATTTCTCCTGCTTGGAAAAAACTCATTTCCTCTTCTGATTGCCACTTTATCCAGCTATTTTGTGTCACGTTCTTGGGGATGTTGTATGGTGGGTTCTGTTACATGCATTTGAATTGCTGTTAAATATTAAGAGGGTTAAAAAAATGTATGTTGCTACCAGACAGTAGAAAAGCTGGTCAAATTTCTTTTTTTGTGTATATACATATTTGTATCAGAGTTCTTCCTTTGAAGAGTGCTGAAGTGTGTATGCATGACCACAAGCATGTAATAACTGGAAGGATTTTCATCATTAATTACACCTCTAAACAATTCAGAGATGCCTGGAGGACAACAGGAATTAGATGAAATAGATGAAAAGAATAAAGGAAAACAGCAGGGAGAAAGAGCCCTTTGTAATCCTCTCATTCATTTTCTATGTATTATAGCTCTAATTACTTCCCTGATGATAAAAAGAAGACATGCAGGAGAAAAAAAAAAATATGCATATAGTAGGACAGGAGGGTCGTGAGGTACATATAAACTCAGTCATAATCAGCGTCTTTGTGGAGTAGGCCAACAGGTCTTGTGTTAACCTGCAGGAGCAACGCTGGGAGCCCATGCTTGAAGAAGGAGGCACACACTAGGCCACTGGCTATAGTTGGGCTGCTAAGAACTTCCTCATGGCTATGTTGCTATAGGATTAAGTCCTTCTGGAGTAGCTGGAGAGGTCCAGAACAGAGCCAGAATATTGGCCACCAAACAAATAGCAGGATCCAGTTCTCGACCTTGTTGTCTCCCTTATTTCTTAGTAGTGTATATACACCAGTGTGGCTCAGCCACAAAAGACACATCCCTTAGCCAAGTATGAAAAGGACGGTGGGTAAGATAAAAACTGTCCTTAGATGAATGGTAACAGTTTCATCCTTATTGTGAACATAGTAGGGAGTCGCACATATGACAGAGCTATTCAGAGACCACTTGAGTAGTAGAGTGCATCAAAGAATCAAAATAAATTTATCAACACCCAAAGCCAAATTCAATAGGAGGCATAGACAAGTGCTGTGGTGAAAACTCCCAGAGAAATCAATTGTTTCCGAATTTAAAAAGGAGAATAAAGGAGAGTAGGCCTGAGTATTGTAATAATGAGATACACTACACTCAAAAAAAAAATCAACTATTTTAACACCTTTCAAAGTATTTTTTTTTACTGTTTTTCAGAGAAATCTTGACCATAACATGACATTGGCTAAGAGTGTTCTTTTTCTTTTTTTTTTTTTGGAGGGGGGAGAGGGCTGGGCTATGGCTAAAAGGGAAACTGCAACCTGTAGAATGATAAATGAGTAAAATTTGTTTACGAGAGGATGCTACATAACCTTCCACAGTCCTGACATTTCATACAACGTTCACAGTAATTGTGGAAACAGCAGAACTTCATGAAGCCTCAAGCTTTATTTTTTTTTTCTTTATTGTTCTTCAAAAACATGGTAGATGTGAGGGCAAAAGGTAATGACTTGATTTGGAATTGGGCCTAGGAAAAAAGAGAGAGGGTTTTATTAGAAAGCAATGTAATTTTGCAAAATAATAGTTTCAAAACCATTTTGTGCAAATTCAGCTTTCTATAGTTGTAATGCAAGTATTGTTAGTAATGTTTCTCCAACCTGTCAGCATATTTTATGCACTTAAGAATGAAAAAAGAGAAATCCTGCATTCTGGCTTCCCTGTAGCTATCCCATTTCTACCCACTGTACTAGATTCTTCCTTCTAGTCAATCCTTAACAATGCTTACGTATAAGTTGCTTGTATATTATTTTTTTTAGAACATTTTTGTGCGTAGGTGATTAACTTTCCTTCAGATAGTGGGACATTACTGAATAAATGTATCTCATTAGATTGTATTGTCATTATTCTTTCTATCCTATTACCATGAGGGGGAAAAAAAATAAAAAAAGTTTGTCTAGCACAATTTCCTTCTGGGTTAGGGAAAATATTCTCAGTGGAGAATAAACTAGTATGTTTATCAGTACAGTATCTCAGTACAGTTGAAAGACATTTATTTTTCTCCCCCTGCCCCAACTTCCAGGAGAGTTAAATAAAGCATTACTGGTCCTTTCTGTGGCAAAGTTAGACTTTTCTCAACCTTCCCCTTAGTTGTTCACTGGTTTTGGATTGAACCTTTAGTTTGCTGGAAGTGTTTGCTGGTTGCTTTCATGTTTGCACAAACTTCTACTGGGGAGGACCAGCCCTTTCTCTTCTTGTGAGTGGTTTTGTCCTGCTGTTTCACATCGCAGCTGCTGTTTGCTGGTGGTCTCTGCTGCTGCTTCTCCCTCATTTGCTTCTGGTTTTTGGAGCTCTCCCAGCAAAATGGGGAAAAAAAAATGTTTACCCTTTTTTAATTATTGGGGGGGAGGGGAGGTTTGTTTGGGGGATTTTTGTTTTTACTCATTTAGTCACTGTTCAAACTGGGTACCTTACAGATGAGTGAGAATGATCTTTAACATATGTGCATCACGTACAGCATTCCAACATATGGGGGTTTTTTTGCAAGTATTTGCAATTAGGCATAATCTAATGCATTCAAAAAAAAAAAAATTGTTATTCAGAAACACATTTTAATGAGCCATGGATTCAGGTAGAATAAGGAAGTCAGACTCAAACCTGTATTAATTTAGGGAATGGTTTAGAGTTTGGCTTTGAGGCAAAATTAAGGTTAGATTTCAGACCTGTCTTCATACATAACAGTGGCAAACTCACGTACAATTTCTTCCTTCTTGGAGCACAATCTGATGAAAAAAGAATTTGGCTGTGTCCAAATTGGAGCTATAAAAGAGGCCCCTTCTAATTTTTGATTTGACCCGGGATCAAAGCTACAGTAATGCGTTTAGAACAGAGTGTTCACATCTGATCCTTTGTCCCTGATATTGAAAAGATTTGGATATGAGGTTCTGGGTTTCGCTCATCTGTATTTGGGAATAATTGTGAACCTTGCCAGTAGCAAGACAAGTTTCTCCTCAGCCCACTTCAATTCAAACAACATATCCAGTAAATTAAAACCACTAACCAAGAGGAAAGACTGTTAAGTGAATAAATAATAGTCATAGAAACATCCTATGCTGGATCTTCAGCTGGCACAAATAAGCATTTTGCTATCTATGTGATCATTTACAGAAAATAACAGCAATTTTACTCCCACCTGAGTCTATGGTAAAACTTTAATCAAATCACATTCTCAGACTCAAAGACCATTGAACATTGTGGCCTCTGACTGAGATGCGGATGCAAAAACTTGCTTCTCAAAAGTGAAGTGGCCAAAGAATCTCTAGGGAGTATCGTTTTAGATGGATACCAAACAAATACAAATATTTATGTTTAAATTCTTTAGCGAAGAGTCTTTATCGCATGCTTTCTAAACTGCTCACCTACACGAAGTACTTTCAACTAAAGAGAAAAGAATACTTTTACTCATCTATATCCGTCATAACTGTCCTGATAGTTGTTTCAATCACTTAAGGAAAATCCAGTGGTGCAGGAGAACCTTCTATAGCTGAAGTACTAAGTCCATTTTTTTCTGTTTTTTTCTGGTTTTCTGCAACCTATAGCAAAATGCTTAGTTTCTCTGTATGTGAAAGTTTATATTTAATTCACCTTTACTATTTTACCCCCTTTATAATTCCACTCAATTATACATGTTTTCTAGGATAAGCAAATGTTTTGAGGGAGCGCTTTTCTGAGGTAGCTGGCGTCTGGAATTGATTTCTTCTTAAAGCCAGGAGTTGCCTGTAGTTCAATCATGTGCTTTGACTGAGGCTTGAAATAAGGTTGAAGTTTCTACATATGAAGGAATTTCCGTTTTGGTCTACAGATTACTGAGGAAACACTGTATTCAATGGGATACTGAGGGTCCTCCCCACCATTTTACAAAGTTGAATGGTCTCCACTCATTTTCCCCTCTGCACTGCCTCTTTGAAACTATCTCAGTCCTCCCACTCTGGTCTCTGTTCACTGCTGAACTTTCCAGTGGCAGTTAGTCTCCATTATCTTTCACGAGAACTATACCCACCCTCCATGTAGGAACTATCCACCTAGTTCCCACTATACTTCCATGTACTTCTGAATTCAGATGCCTCACCCAAAACACCTTCCATCCCCATAGTCCAGCTTGTCCTGGCATCACCACTTCTTAGACCAATATGCTTCGAGACATGCAGTCTTCCCTCAAGTCCTCATTTCATTTCAGTTTATGGCTTACGGTTGTGATGTTTTTTCTCCCCGGTTCCCATTTCTTGAAAAGACAACCTAACCTTTCCTTCATTCACCATTTCAGTCCTTCATCTTAGGTTCTTTCTTGTCTTGTACTGTCCTCATGCACCCATTATAGTATCGAATGGCTCTTGTCCCAGATGTATGTGAAGAAAACAGATTTTTTCCTCTGCATGTCTGGCACAGGAGAGCAAGATTTTTCCTACCATTTCAGGCATATGCCACTGCACATGAACAGTCAGGAAACTCTTGCTCATCTCCAGGGTGTGTGATAGGCATATTGAAAAGTATTGAAATCACGGAGTTAAAATTAATTTAGCTCTAATTTAGGCATCTAAAAGTTAGTAAGTTAGTTCTCTGAGATATTCACTATAAACTCCCACCTCAGTCTAAAGCAGATTATCACTTTGCCCAATGGTAGATTCTTGTTATCAATCACAAGGATACAGGAATATTGCATAATAAAGATCATAACTTTTTAAATAAATGTGCTTATTTTAAAATTGGGGGTGGAAGGAGAGTTTATCACACTTGTAAGAACAAATAGTTTATTCCAATGTGATTCTTAGAAATAAATAAAGGTGGGTTTGTTGTTTGGTTTTTTGGTGTTTCCCCCCCAAAAAAAAAAAAAAAAGAATCATCTTAGGTAAGAATTTTTAGTTTGGGTGTTGAAACTGGAAAAGTTAATGCCATCTAAAAGCAGGGCTTTCTGATGGAAGGTCATAAACAAGTGGCAGTAACAAGTAGCGCTAGCGGATCTGTCTAGAAAATACTTGTTGTGTATTGTATGAAGCTGTAGCTCAGTAAAATATATTTGGAAAAGGGGGGAGATTAATGTGATCTTAGCGGCTTCCTGCAGCTAACAGATTCCCCAGCATTTAATGGCAACAGAATAGCCTTTGTGATGAGCTGTCAACAAAAGTCCTGGGCAATAAATTAAATTTGGATAACTCTTTATATTTAGAAGCGATACATTGGATCAATGGAGCAATTTTTATTTCCATGTCGAAGATAATACATGTGTGAAAGCACACAAAGTGCATGAATTTTGAAAGAATTACTTGTAATGTTGTGTTAATGTATCATTAGAGACTTCTAATGTATAATAGGTCTTTACCTAATAAAGGGTTAAATTTCAACAGAATCCATTTCATTTGGCATTACTATATCTATTTTAGCTTCCAAATAGGCTCAAATAGTACTATTGAAATGTTTGTAAGCCCGACCAAAGTTTTATTCTAAACATAAAATGTAGTATAGATAATAAATTTTGCAATCGGCTTGAATTTTCAGGGTCTTGATCCTGAAGTCTTTATCACAAAATTGTGCTTGGATTATCTACCTGGATAAAGATAATTTCGTACTCATAGGTTTGAGAAATCACCTTCCATATTGTCATATCTATGGGTTAATTTTAAAAAAATGTAATATTTTAAAATACAAAGAGAAATATATTGCTATTTGCTCATTGTCTTTAGTTTGTTAACTAATCACTGTTTATCACCTTGTGTAGTATCCAGACAGTCAAAGCTGTTAATATGAGATCATCATCCCAGTCCTTCACAATTAGTCATTCATATAAATGCACCTGTATTGCAAATAACAGGCTTGGGGAGAGGAGGGGAGTAGAAAAACACAACAACTTTTGGCTAATCTTGGGTGGTCTTTTTACCCATGTTAGATTAAATATGTTTTTTCACAACAGGTGACTTTTTAATTGTTTTCTTATGACAACTCATTTATTCTAGAAGTTTTTGTTTCTCTCATGTTAGTTTTCTAAGTTAATGACTGTGTGACAACATGCTGAGCACAGGTGGCAAAAGGCAATGTTAAGATTGTGGGTATTACAGCATGTGCGTGAGGCTACCAGTGTAAAGCAAATCCTACTTGCCTTGATTCTTTGGGTCCTCCTTGGGGTCCATGGTTTGGAAAATGGGGACCCCTTGCCTCTCCAGAGCCTGTGTCTTTAGAGAGGACAAGAGCAGAACAGACAAATCCAGAATGCTCTGGAGCTGAATCTCAGTGTGGTTTTCACAAACATCACTTTTGTTTTCATAGAATCATAGAATGGTTAGAGCTGGAAGGGACATTAAAGATCATCTGGTTCCAAGCCCCCCGCCATGGGCAGGGGCACCTTCCACTAGACCAGGTTGCTCAAAGCCCCACCCAACCTGGCCTTGAACACTTCCAGGGATGGCGCCTCTACAACTTCCTTGGGCAACCTGTTCTGGTGCCTCACCACCCTCATAGTGAATAATTTCTTCTGAATATAGAATCTAAATCTCCTCTTTTGCATTTTGAATCCATTACCCTTCATCCTATCACTACATGCCCTTGTAAAAAGCTGTTCAGCTTTCTTATAGGTGCCCTTCAGATACTGGAAAGCTGCTATAAGGTCTCCCCAGTGTCTTCTCTTCTCCAGCCTGAACAACCCCAACTCTCTCAGCCTGTCTTCATAGGAGAGGTACTCCCGCCCTCAGATCATCTTTGTGGCGCTCCTTTGGACTTGGTCCAACAGGTTCATGACCTTCTTATTTTGAGGGCTCCAGAGCTGGATACAATATTCCAGGTGGGGTTTCATGAGAGCAGAGTAGAGGGGCAGAATCACCTCCCTTAACCTGCTGGCCACGCTTCTTTTGATGCAGCCCAGGATACAATTGGCTTTCTGAGCGGTGAGTGCACACTGACAGCTCATGTTGAGCTTCTCATCAACCAACTCCCCCAAGTCCTTCTCCTCAGGGCTGCTCTCAATCCATTTTCCGCCCAGCCTGTATTTGTGCATGGGATTGCTTCAGCCCATGTGCAGGACCTTGCACTTGGCCTTGTTGAACTTCATGAGGTTGGCACAGGCCCATCTCTCCAGGAACCTCTGAATGGCCTCTCTTCCCTCCACTGTGTCGTCTGCACCACACAGCTTGGTGTCAACAGCAAACTTGCTGATGGTGTACTCAATCGCAACATCCATGTCACCAACAAAGATGTTAAACAGCACCAGTCCCAGTACTGTTCCCTGAGGAACGCCACTTGTCACTGCTCACCACTTGGACACTGAACTGTTGACTGCAACTCTTTGAGTGCAACTGTTCAGCCAGTTCCTTATTGACCAAGTAGTCCATCAGTCAAATCCATGTCTTTCCAATTTAGAGACCAGGATGTCATGCGGAACAGTGTCAAATGCTTTGCACAAGTCCAGGTAGATGACATCAGTTGCTCTCCATTTATCCACCAATGCCATAACACTGTTGCAGAAGGCCACCAAATTTGTCAGGCATTTGTCAGTTTTCTTGAATGCTGGGAGATTTCCTTGATGTGTACATGAACTACACTGAAGAGACCATCTGGATCACTAGATTTTCGTCATGCAGCTGGCCGATGGGAATGCTGGTGATGAATTGTGAAATTCTTCCTCCCTCATTGCCCCAGTTGGATGCATACGTGTTGTGTGTTTCCTATCATTGTTATAGATTCTCTGCTGTTTCTGCTCCAAATCATCCATCCTAACAAAGACAATGGCAGAAAAAATCCAAGAATTGTCCGGCAAGATTCAGGAGAGAGAAAACTGTCCTATCAGACATAAATAGCTGAATCCTCATAACATGGCTTACAAATCACTGCTGGCAATAAATAAAATAACGGGGCAGAAGTAACAACAAAATAATTAAAACCAGGCAGCACGGACTATACTACAGGACAAAAGGTACACAGAGAGTATCAGCTGTGGAAGGAGCAATTAACCTGGCTAATGGGTCTGATACTTACATACCTCCCTTTCTGTGACAGAAAACATATGGTTGTAATTAGCTGACGTAAAGGAAATACCATCTGAAGCCCCTGTTTTCCGATTAGGATGACCTCTGGCCCGGTATGAAGACAGTTGGAAGTATTTGCTCAGTGTTGTTTAGCTATGGATGTAGTGGGTGGGGGGCAATTTGAACAAAAAGGAGATGATTTGCCAAGTATGTTTAAGCTACAAAACTATGCCGTACCACATAACAAACTGAGCGAGCATTTAAAGCAAGTTGGAACTAAAATAAACCTCATGCTACTGCCAATTCCACAGTTGTTATTAAAAAAAGAAAAAAGATAGAAAAGAAGGTTTCTACTTCATTCTCCTCTGGAAGTACTAGTGGCACAACAGGTTCTCAGTGGTGTGAGTGTAACCTGTTGGGGAGGCCAAAGTTTTCAGTGTGTTTGACACACTCAGACCCTCACCACAGAATATAACTTAAAATGCAGAAACATTGCCACTTTTGTTCAGGTCAAATGAGTTATCCTCTGCTCTGTCTCGTCTCCTGCTTCTTTCTCTGCTCTGTCTTGGATGGTTCCATAAGATGCATGTAGAACCTATGTTCTAGACTTTTCAAGTGGCTGTGGTCTGTCTTTTTCCTAATTCATCTTCTTTCGAGAAAAAATTATTTCCCATATAGAAAAATATATTTGCTACAAAGCATTGCAACATTTTGTAGCATCTTTAAAACTATGACATGCAAGAAAAGTGATACATTTCTCTTTCAAATTCTAGATGTGAGTGTACAAGTTCTATGAAAAACTGTCTAAGTTCTAAACTTCTAAGGAAAAAAAAATTAGGTACTACTATTTCATTTTTTGAAAACAAGTTGGTTTAATTCTATTAAATTCAGTAAGACTTTTCTATAATATTTGTTATTTGCAAATCTTGCACATATGGAATGACTATGTCCAAATTAACTCAAAATGTATGTTTAGCAGATATGAAAATCAAAATTCATGGGAGTTTTGCAGTCAGCTCAGCTACTGATTTTGTACAGCTTGATACAAAACAGAGTATATACTATGTATTTATGTATTTACTATATTTTATGTAGAATGTGAAAGAATTCAGGGAATCCATACTTCTAAGAAAATATAATAATATAATTTAGTCATCTAAAAGCACTCAGATCTTATATTGCATTACACACCTTTAGAACCAGGCTGTGCAAGGAAGTGATTGTTGATATTATTATTTTTTTTTTCCCAACAGATTCCAACATGATTTTTTTAGTCTTCTCATGTAAAAAAATGGAGAATTCTTATGTAGCTCAGTCTTCTTCATATTATAGCAAAGGCTGTTGTTACCTACCCAAAAAATCCACAGCTTCAGTATTCCCATTCATACAGATACACTGGAGATATCCAAAAAAGAATTACTTGTGGAACACATTTAAGTTTTTTTCCAGTGAGGAGGAGGCCATTAAGCCTGGAAGGGTGCCAGATAATGATAATCATCAGTCCTTCTGGGGCTGTTTTATAACTTTGCAGCTGTATTGTTGGCTATGATTTGCAGTCCCAGAGATATCGCTTTGTCTGTTTTTGTTTTTCTGTTGGATTGGATAGGAGGCACTTTTCCTTAAAAAAAAAACCAACAAAAAACAGCTTTTTAAGGGGAAGGGGAGCTGTTGCATCTTTCAGTCACTGTAATGTCAACACCACTTAGGACAAATTTCAAGCATTCACCATTCTTAGACTCTTCCAGCTGCCTGCAATGTGAGTTGTTAAAAGACCAGAGCATGAGCCATAAAATGTGTCTGTGGGTGTTAGTTAACAATTTGCAGGTGCATATCATCCCAGTAAAGCTTTCAAATTATATGCAATTTATAAGCTATGTTTGAAGATCGTAAATGGTTATGTCTGAGCAAATTAGTATCTTTTTTTGGCTTCAGTTGTTGAGAGTCCCATCAAATTAGTGGGGGAGGGGACAAGAAGGAAAGGTTGTTGTTTCAAACAAGTCAGACAAAAAGGTTCTTGCATTCCATTTTTGTTAAATGAATTGGAGCGTGATGAAATATTGTTCATAATAAGTTTAATCTTATATGTTTAATAGCGGACCTAGAAGGGGAGAGGCAAACAGTACAGTTTGAAAGCTGAAATTAGGGATGAGTAATGATTTGAATAAAACAAGGAATAATCTACAAATATTCACCAGTTATGAATCCATCCTTTAGTGAGATTTGCATCCTTATTATTTTTCTTATGTTTCCCTAGAATTCAATCCTTAAAATCTTGGTTCAAGCACAGAAATGAGAACCAGCAGATGTAATTGTTAAATCTGTCATGGAACATTTAACATGCTAAATGTTTGCATTTCTGCTTTGAACAAACTGTTTAACTTGCTCCTTTCTCTCCATGAGGCTCCTACATCATAGAGGTGCTCATGGCTTTTACCAGGTGGCTGTAAGTTGCACAGTTGGTGGAGTCCTGTATTAGGAAGTTTGGCATAATGGAGCTCCAGAATCTTGCAATTTAATCCCAAAGTGCCCCAAAACAGCAAAACTGCAAAGTCCATGGGTGTAATGTCAGGAATGAGCTTCATACTACAGAACAATAATTATAAATATTGGTAAATTCTCTTCTAGCTGTGTTGGGTAGGATTCATTTAGTGCGTATGGACAGCTACAGTGCAAGGGTCTATGTCCAGACAAGTCACTCCCTGTATGCATGATGTACTTAAGGGTGAAGCATACACCAGTTGATAAAGTACTGACCAGAGGAAAAAAAATCTTTTATTTCATAGTTAAAGAAATAGACTCGCCATTTTCTAGGCTTTATAGTGGAATCAAATGTTAAATATGTGGGTTCAGAAAGCATGGAATGTATCTAAAGAGAAGAGGGATTTGGGGTGCTTATACAGCAGGCGTGACAGATGAGACATGCTGGCAATTTGTACTGGGGAAATTTGGTTTCCTAAACTAGTGAAAACTTTTTGTTTAGACTTGTATATATGTATACATATGCACACATACATGTGTGTGTGTGAGTATACGTGTTAAATACAAATCAGTGGGCCCTGACGTTATGTACGTGAGGGTGTTTAGAGAGCTGGCTGACATTGTTGCGAGGTTGCTTTCCATAATCTTTGAGAAGTGGTGGAGATCAGGGGATGTCCCAGAAGACTGGAAGAAGGCTAATGTCACCCTCATCTACAAGAAGGGATTAAAGGAGGATCCAGGAAATTACAGGCCCATCAGTCATACTTCAGTCCCTGGGAAAGTTATGGAAGGAATTCTCATAGGAACTGACACAAGTCAAATGAATCACAGGATTGGGAAAAGCCATCTCGGATTCACCAAGGGCAAATCAAGCTTGACAAACCTGATCGCCTTCTGTGACAAAGTAACCTGCTAGGTTGATGTGGGTGAGCAGTGAACATTGTCTATCTGGATTTCTCAAAGGATTTGATATGGTTACTCACAGGCTCCTCCTAGAGAAACTGACACTTTACTATCTAGACAAATGGTCTGTGCAATGGGTGGAGAAATGGCTGACAGGTTGCATCCAGAAGGTGGTGGTAAATAGCTCCTTTTCAAACTGGCATCCTGTCACAGGTGGGGTCTCCCAGGGACTGATATTGGGCCCAAATCTGTTTAATATCTTCATAAGTGATCCGGATGATGGGACCAAGTGTACCTTGGTGAAGTTTGCCAATGATACCACACTGAGTGGGGAAGTGGACACTTTGGAAGGGAGAGCCACCCTGTAGGAAGACCTGGATAGGCTGGAAAGTGGTCTAAGAACCTTATGAAGTTCAACAAGGGCAAGTATAACATCTTGCACCTGGTAAAACATAATCCAGGAGTGCAGCACAGGCTGGGATCTACCTGGCTGGGGAACAGCTCTGTGGAAAGGGATCTGAGGGTCCTGGTGGACAACAAGCTCAATATGAGTGAACAGTGTGCTGCTGCAGCAAAGACAGACAACAGGATGCTGGGTTGCATCAACATGGGCATCACCAGCAGAGATAAAGAAGTCATTATCCCAGTCTACTCAGCGCTTGTCAGGCCACACCTGGAATACTGTGTTCAGTTTTGGTCCCCACTATGCAAAAGAGACGTGGACAGGCTGGAGAGGGTCCAGAGAAGCGCCACAAAGATGAACAAAGGACTGGGAAGCCTGCCAGATGAGGAAAGGCTGAGAGAATTGGGATTGTTCAGCCTTGAGAAAAGAAAGCTTAGGGGACACTTTATCACCATGTTCCAGTATGTAAAGGGTGGCTACAAAGATGGAGACTCCCTATTTATCTCTGAAAAAAATCCCTCCAGACAGTTGGGCTTGATTAATAATCAAGTATTGTACAGACAAAAAAAAACCCAAAAAAAACCCCAAAAAACCCCTTGCTTGCTAATTTCAAATTAAATTAATTCCATTCTTATGAAGGAAAAAAAGAAAATGAGTTGCTTTTGTAGGGTTCTATTAATTCATACTTTTTTTTGGTTGTAGAAGTTAGAGTCCTGAAGGTATTAAGGTTTTTACTTCATCACATCTTTAAATATTAATTACATGCATCAAACTAAGTGGTAGTTTAGTAAGAGGGATGATACCAAGTGTATCTAAAAGTACATTTTGATTTTCATTTAAGACTCCTATAGGGAAAAAAAAAGCATTCTTAGCCTTGAGAGTCTATCACTGTAAAATCTAAATTACTTGAGACTCAAAGTTCCTCTGTCATCTGAAAATTTGCCATATGAAGATTTTAATGTTACATGCTTTGTGAAACAACTTATGTATTCCAGGTTGCACTGTACAATTCTTAGACGTATATACACTAGTACTGACTGGCCACATTATTTATGTATAAAAGAAGACAAGAGAGTGTAATAATAACTGAAACCAGACAGATTTTCCCTTCTGGTCTATGTATAGAATTCACCTTGAGATATAAACGATGAAATTATTCGAAAACTGAAGATGGCCCTAAGAAAGGAACTGGAAAAGAACAGAAAAATGTCAACTTTTTTTCTCAAACACCACGTTTTTTTCCCTGTGGGTGGATATTTTAATTGTATTTTATTTCTGCTGTATTAAAATAGTTAACCCCAGAACTCCACTGAGAAATAGCCTTTCCGTTTCTGAGGGGGCCTGGAGACATGGAATGGAACAGCAATAGGCAATCTGTCCTACAAACAATCACGCAACAGACTAAAAACACAAATAACACATGTGGGAAACAGTTATGCGCAGATTTTTAGCTCATTCTGCAAGAAGACTGAAATGTAGCATAGTTAACCTCTGTGCACTTCTTGTAGAGTGGAACCACTCAGTATTCTTCTTCTTTGTAAAGCACTTGAGATCTGTGTGTAAGAAGAGAAAGGCAAGCGCAAAGCATTATTATATTACTGTGGAAAGCCCAAAGAAAGTTTCAGGATTGTGTGTTTTACTAAGAAAGAAACCAAAGAATGAAAGAGGAGGAGATTTTTTTTTGTTTAGGTTTTTTTTTTCTTTTTTTTTTTAATGGCTTCTAATATTATGTGTTCCTCTGGCTGAGCTACATACTGAAAGTTTAGTGTTTAGGACTGTACTTCAGGTCTCAATAAGTTTTTTTGCTACAATCTTGTTTCTCTGAGATTTGTTGGAATTTTAGCATCTCTATGACTTAAATCACTGATCACTCCTCCAACAATCCCTCTTCAGCTGTAATGAATATACAACAACTTCAGGCTTTATGCAGCTGATATTCCCAAAAGCCTTCACTGATAACCTGTCCCCTCAAGAAAAAAAAAAAACAAAAAACAACAAAACCAGACATAATAAAACCCTGTACATGCTATTTCAAGTTACCTTTACATCTAGTTAGAATTAAGTTCCTGTGGTAGAATTTTCCACAGTATGGGGCCTCTATTAGATGTTCTTGCTTTTCTATCCACCTTCATGGTAGCTATGATATTTTCAGTACAATATTATTATTTTATTTCTTTCTACAAATAACCCAAAATAAGGAGTTTTTTTCTCAATTATAATCAACTTCTACTGTAATATTCCTGTCCTACTGTAGTAGTAACTGCCCACTGGGATTTAATGGGCTGCCAGCCTCTGGTTGCTGCCTATACATAGGAAAAATACATATTTGTGATTCCTAAAGTATAAAATAGCATCAGGTTTTTTTCAGTGTGTTATGTTCAGTGAGAAATTATTTTTCTATTACTTGCATAACCAAGACTACATATTTTAAATGAATGGAAACTGAAATGTCCCTAACTTTGTTTAGGTCATTAGAAAGCCGCTGCTTTTTTTTTTTTTTGAGAAAAAATAATTTTATTTTTAAATTTGGCTTTCTCTAGAGGAAAAAAAAATCTCTAAAAAGGTCTGAAAAACAAATTCTTCAGTTTTTAGACAATTGGCACAATATATACATAACTGAAAGCAGACCTATTGTGATTCAAAGTAGTGCCATAGAGCACTGAAGGTGTTTAGTTCCTGGCTCAGTGCCTTGTTCAGACTTCTACCATTGATAATTGAGCCACATGAACTGGCTAGGAGACAGGGGTTTATGGCAGGAAATATAGTACAGTAAGATGAAGCAACTTACTGTGTAACAGAAGGATGTGAAATCCTAACTTTCCTCTTCCAAATTACATTAAGAATTAGAGTATCATTTTAAATGCAAGGATTTGTCTTCTATTTTGTCTCTAATATTTTCCAAAGAAGCCAAATATGTCTTCAGAAAGCTTCAGACAATCCCACCAAACCCAGTCATATAAATTCTTGATCAAAATTCTGCTTTCAGATTCAACAGGTTTGTTTGTGGGGTTTTTTTGTTTGTTTTAATATAGATCTTATGGGGAAAGAGCATTTCTACAATCCTCCTTTTCATTAAGTGGCAGTTATTCATCCTTTCACAGGCCAGTGATCACTCTTAAATCTGATCACTCTTATTAAAACCTTAAAATTTGCATAAAGGTCTGTAAGCATTTCATTAAAAAGAGAAAGTTAAACGTTGACTTGACAGATAAAAATAATATAGGTTTCCTATCTGCTGGCAGGAAAGGGCAGGACTGTTGGAATATTTAAGTGTGTGGCAAGTCATGTTATGAATGAAAGGATTGGAAGCATTTTGTGAACCCTTTAGAACTTAATTTCAAAGGTTTTCATGTCAGGAAACTTGTTCTATTTTAGAAAACACTATTTCCCGTCATTTAAAGCATTGTTTGTCAAATAACACATAATTACTAAAATCTGGGGTTTTAACTTGGTGGAGGATTTAGCCAAGCCACCAATAAAGATTTTTGTGTGGAATTAAGTCTTGCGCTATTCCTAAAAATACTGAAGGATGCGCTCTATACTTTCATATAGAAAGCCAGACACCTTCAGTTTTGCCAGAGATAAATTTAACTACAACCTCAGAAGGTTCTAAATTATGTTGTAATTTATAACACACATTCTTAATTTTCTCACATTCCTCTGCCATATGTATGTGAAGGGAAGATGAGCAATTAAATATTGCCTAACTAGGAAATAGGGATTTGGGCCCCTTTGGATCACAGGGTTCAGATGGGCAGAAAGATGAAATCTCATCTCAACTGATAAGGACTTTTTATTAATTAGCACTCCATTAGAGACTAAAAGTTATGAAACTGATGGTAGTTATATGTTATATTTTAATATATCCTGAATTTATGAAGACTATACAAGTGTTTTATTAAGCATATATTCAGACAGGTTATATATTTTTTTAGAGAAATTAGGGTTTTCTAAAGTTCATTTCTTTATTCCTGAATATTAGTGGGATCCCTGTCAGGGGCACAAGTGACTATATCAGATGCAATCTAAGTTTCTTAAGAACCTAATCTAACAGGTTCTTACTGATGTAAAATCAGTGCAAAGTTAAGAGTACATATTATCTACTTTGTTTTGGAGGTTGGATAAACAGACTCCTATTTCATTAGAGACCTATAAATTCAAAGTGAAGGCTTTTCACAATATTTCCCACAGTGAGTTTTACAAGTAAGCTTGGAACGTAACCACACCTTGTAATCTCCTCTCCCATGTTTCCTTTGTTCTCACTGATAAGTGCAACAGTGATTTCAGACTACTTATGGTCAATATAAGAAGTAATTTACACATAATCAAATACATTTCATTAATTGTTCACTTTCTTTTTCAGTCTGGCTTTTTTTCTCTGTTAGCCTCTACATTGTTCACTTGTGAAAGCACTTTGTAAAAAAGTACACAAATATAAATGATAGAACAAATTACTAGAAGCAATGGAATCTTTCTCCCAATATATAAAAGCCATAATGGACTGAAACCAGCACATGATATTGACAATATTTGTCGTCAGCTGCATATAGAAGAGAGCAAAATCAAATTCATGGAGGGAGAAAAAAGGTACTTTTAGTAAAAGTATATCTATTAGAATAAATAGGATTACCCCTGACTAATAGCCACCTACAGAGAAACTGATAAAAGAAAGCAATGCTTTGCTCAGACCTACATTGCACTGACAAGAAGGAAGCAAAAGTGAGAAAAAGCTGTAAAAAGGAAAGAAAGTAAATAATACAGCTTATTAAAAAAAAAAAAAAGAAGAAGAAGAAGAAGAAAACCTAACTATTCAAAGCGCAATTCCCACTGTAAAATCATTTCAGAAGTGGGGACACAAAAGGCAGTGCAGATGAGTACAGGCATGGGATGATTAGAGCCCAAGTACAGACTGATGCTGGAGACCCCATAGCTCTAAACAACTCACCGGTGGTCACTAAAAAATGCAGACCTGGAGCTCAACAAAACCAGCTTTAGTGGTAACATAGAACAGAGAACAAGTACCTGATTATGTAAAATGCACCGTATATGGTAAATTTGGATTCACCATGAACTTACAAACAAGTGAAGAAAGAGCAAGCTGTAAAGCAATGTTAGCAAACATAAAAAATGGATCCTAGAGTAAGGAAGATGGAAACATCAACATCATAGTCCTCCTGGTGGAGGAATCGAGATGCTTCCAACTCACTGTACCCTACCCATACTAAGCCAAAGCTATCAATGTTAGAAACCCAAGGAGCAGGAAAAGTGAACATCACACCAAGAAAAGGGTTAGAAGCTAGGAAGTATGTGTATAATAATTTGGACTGTGTTCCTGTTAATAATAGTAGTAGTCGTCATAGTAGTAGTGGTAGTAATAACAATAATAATAATAAACATTTAAAAATCTGCATAATAACATTTGGGTTTTTTTCATTCTCTTTTGTTTTCTGTATTAATTAGATCTGGACTAATAATAATTCTGTGATTAGACTGTTAAGGTTTCAACTATACTAGCAATAACCTCTTGGTTTTTCATATAAGATGTGTTTTCTTGTTTGCTCATAAAAAGTTTTTGAATAACAGACTGCTCTCCAGGGCTCTGGAGCAGGCAATAGGAAGGTCATGGGACTCCTTTTTGGGCTACTTTGGTGAGCGATGAGATGTGGTAACACCCATGGAGAGGGAACATCACCTAACAGGTGTTGAGAACTGCCTGCTTTGCTAAGACTAAAAGGTGCCCTGTGTCTTCATAAGATCTGAAGAGTTGGTTACTGTCTCTTGTACAGCTATGGAAAATAAAGCAGTTGTTAAATGCTATGAAATCCATAAAATGCCTGGAGAATCAGCCTGATTGTCCAAATGGCAAGTCCAGTAGATGATCTTTAGAAAGGCAAATTTCTCAATGCTGCTTATACATGAACCTGAAAGAAAAAGAATCTGAACCCGTGTTCTTAAAGTTATTTGACCACATTAAAATCCCCTTTTCTTGGTACATACTGTTACTTCCTTGTTATGCAGTTAGTGAATGCATTTTAATAGCTCAGTGTGAAGCTCATAAGAGGATCACATGCCTAAATATTATTTTGAGTATTATTTTTTAATGCTTTCCAGCTCATTTCCTTTTTTTCCTGCT
>NW_009646523.1:1171889-1207134 GCF_000708025.1 Charadrius vociferus
CTAGCAAATGGTAAATGAACATCTCATCCAATGTTTTGTGGATAATTAGGGGATTACATGTCTTCAAGAATAAGGTCACCTTTTATTAGTCATAAACTGTTCATTTCTATGTCTTTCTTTACCTCATTTCACTATTACTTTTAAAGCTTTTAAAAGCACATAAATATTTCCAATTTTGAAAATTCAGAGCTCCAACATGAGTATAAAACAACCTTCCATCAGGTCGCCCAAAAGTTATTTCTTGTCATTCATGAGCAACAGCTTAGTTTGGTCAATACAGGTATGTCTGATAGTTGGCTGGCTGCTACTAGCTGCTGGTTTGCAACCTATTCCAGTAGAAATAATAGCAAAGTTAACAGGAGAAACATTAAGTGGCTTATTTATTAGAAAGGTTCCACAGCTTCCTGTAAGGGGGAGTGAAGGCGGGGTGGGGGTGGTGGGTGAGGGGGAGACACGACACTTTGTCAGTTTTCCATAACTTGGCATCATCTTTTGCCATAATACTCACTGAATCTTTCATGAATTACAGAATAATTTATTGTGCTTGGGTATATGACTAATGAGCTATTTTATATAGTTACTTTCTTAGAATATCCTGCCTCATTGATTAGGGTAAGAAAAACAAAATAGTAATCCCCTTCCCCCTAAGATATAACATTGGAAATGTGATGATCACTTTGGACAAAAAAATTACCTTTGTTTATTTGGAGATTATAATTTTATTTTCTTGGTAAAAGAAAAATAAACCAAGTGAACATGGGAGGACAAATTACTACAACACTTTTTCCTCTAGCGCTGGTGAAGGTTTAAATGGCCAGCAGTTAGCGCCAAACATCTGGTGAACCAGGATCAGTTCATAATGTCAGCCTGTATACCATCCCACAAAGAAAACTGTCCTCTGGATCACAGAAATTTTGCAATTTTCACCTTATTTTTTCATTCAAGTGAAATGTAAAAGCCTTTCACATGCAGTTTTGGGGTTTTTTTTAGTCAACATTTCAGTCTTACTTTGCTGGATCCTCAGTTGTCCATCTGCATGACTCTAGGAATTTCCAAGGAGCCATGCTGATATATGCCAGCTCTGGAAATGGTTTATTTTGGGGAACTGAGTCTTCATAGGCAAATGTAAAGAAGTGTCCATTTAATCTATGTACCAAACAACATCATACATGCATTTATCAAAGGTATTTCACATAATCATAATAAGTGATACAACTTACTGGACTTGTTAATTTTTGGTGCCACAGGAAAGATGATTGTTGTATTTTTCCTCAGCTTCCAGTTCAGGAGTTATCATGGGACCATTTAGAGTAAGAATTTGCATTTAAGAAGTTCCTTCCAGACTGAAATCCATGTTTTTAAGGTGATGAGCAGGGAAGAAAAAGAAAGTAAATAATTTTAAGAAGGAGGAATACAGTGAATATACCAAGTAGGCAAAGTCCAATGTCAATAGCATAAGCATAGAAATTAACACTGACGAATAGCAAATGCTTCTTTCTACTTGGAGCTCCTTTCTGACCTGTAACCTTTAGGACTGAAACTTTCTTTACTTCCCTGAGGTGGAGACTGAGGAACAGCTATTTCCTACAAAGGCAAAAATCTTACCCTTCCACTTTACTCTGGTTCAGATCCTAATCCCCAAATCATCCCCATTATGCAGACAATTTAAGTCCTGGGTTCTCTCTTGGAATAAACCAATTTGGTTTTTTTCAGGATAAAACATAGGTTTTTTTCTTGTTCTGTGAAAACATTTTTCCGTGGCCTACATCCAGGATGTGGAAGGGAGTTTTGCACCTCTGATCAATCAGTGACCCAACATCATCCTTGTCAGGACTTTCACACTCTAGCATCCCCAGGTGCCCTCATATTATTCTTTAAAACATGCAACACATACTCTGCTTCATTAGAGCCCATTATTCTGGCGATGCCTTGCATTATTTCAGACACTTTAAATGAACAAAAAAAAAGAGAAAAAATAATAATAAAAACACCCAACAACACAAACACCAAAAGAATAAAACCTCAAATAAAATCTCAAATGAAAGTAATTGTCTCTGGGTCCTGCTAGGTGGGCCCAAAAAAGGCCAATGCAGAAAAGGACAGTCAGTCTGTTCTATAGGGGACTGTCACTGAGCAGCATAGACATAAACTGATCTGCCATTTCTGGTATGGGAACCAGAGATTGTTCTCTGAGTGGATACTTTTCATAGCGTAGATCTACCAAAGTGCTCTTAGAGCTAAGGCTATGTGATACTTTTCATCCTGAGACTGACAAAACTATTTTTTTCATTTATAAGTTTTTATGTTTTGTTGTGATTTTTTTTTTTGGTGGGTTTTTTATTTTTGAATTAAACAGTTGGAGGAAAAAAAGGTGCATATTATCTATACAACAAAAAAAGTATTAAAAACTGAGTCCAGTGCATTCAGGCTGTGTGTATATGGTTTATTTCTCTTTAGCAAGACCATTTCTACAGAAAACTAAGGAAACAGAGGAGGCTTTCTTAAATGAGCACATATTGTTTTCTTCACTAACTTTACTTCATATAATGGAAAAAGAAACAAAAGCCAATGCTACCTAATTTGGCTAGTTTAATCTTTTGTCTACATTTAAATACCTCAACAAATCTATGGTATAAGAAAGAACATACATCTGGTTTATATGCAAGTAAGTTTTCCTAGAAGTTAATGGAAATTTTATTAGTGTGGTCTTTCCTAGCCTCAAAAGAAAAACAGGATCTTTAATAAAAGTTAACCTTCTCCTATTAAATTGGATTTAAAAGAAAATGTAATTTGTAGAAATAAACCTTCTTTATTAATTATGACAAAGCTTTGTATTTATAGGGAGAATTTAGGTCGTTCTTTTATGTCCTGCTATTAATATAACTTTTAAAAAGATATCAGAGCTATTTTTTATCATATTACCACTGAAAATTGTACTTTCAGAGCAGGAGAATATGAGCCACCATGTAAGGAAAAATGTGATGAAGGAGGAAAAGGATAATATCTATATTAAAAATATCTATCAATATCTATTCAAAGTATATCCATCTAAGAACGGCATATGAACAACTTACTGATTCTCAGCTATGACTGTTATGATCTTTTAGGAATTGAACTGTTGGTCTTATTTCCAGTAGAACTGATACAAATTCAGATGAAGGGACTAGGAATTCCTTTGCCCCCTCCATGGATGAAATGTGGTCAGTAAGCAACAAAGAGAAGCAAACAGAAAAATCTTGTGGAGTAAAATGTTTCCTCTTGCAAGACAACCTCGTAGTTGATCCAATTTAGTGCTGGCCATTTAAATGTCTTTTCCGTTCAGTAAGGCTGAAAGTCATAAGAAGCTAAGATAGGATAAGAATCTAACATTTAGATACCTCAACATTAGAAATTTATCTCTGAATAAATTTATGTGGGTTCCCTGTAATAAGCAACTCTACAAGGCAGTTCAGCTCATACTAAAATAGAGACTTAGGGATATAAGAACAACCCCTGCTTATTTCTCCCCACTCACTACACGGGGAACCTATGGATCAGATTTCAACACTTAGACATCTAACTTTGGAAGATAGAAATCCCACTCTAAATTACAAAGCCCTATGGCAACATACGGACTTTCATATACGGGCTAATTCCAGAATGAATAGTTAACAGCTGGTGCAAGTATATGCAAGATTTCTCTAATAGACTTCCACACACACACTTCAATTATATCCTTAAATCATAAAATGTGAGAGGCAAAGGCCTAGAATCATAGAATCGTTTAGGTTGGAGAAGAGTCTTAAGATGATAGAGTCTAATCATTAACCTAACACTACCAAGTCTGCCACTAAACCATGTCCCTAAGTGCCACATCTACATGACTTTTAAATACCACCAGGGATGGTGATTCAACTGCTTCTCTGGGCAGCCTGTTCCAATGATTTCTTCAGTGAAGAAATTTTTCCTCATGTCCAAGATAAACCTCACCTGGTCAAACTTGAGGCTGTTTCCTTTCATCCTATCACCTCATACTTGGGAAAAGAGACTGACATCCACCTCACTACCACCTCCTTTCAAATAGTTGCAGAGGGCATTAAGGTCTCCCCTCAGCCTCCTCTTCTCCAGGCTAAACAACCCCAGTTGCCTCAGATGCTCCTCAGAGGACTTGTGCTCTAGACCCTTCACCAGCTTTGTTGTCCTTCTTTGGATGCTCTCCAGCACCTCAATGCCTTTATTGCAGTGAGGGGCCCAAAACTGAACGCAGTATTCAAGGTGCGGCTTCACTGGTGCTGACTACAGGGGGATGATCACTTCCCTAGTCCTGCTGGCCACACTTTTTTCTGGATGCCATTGGCCTTCTTGGCCACCTGTGCACACTCCTGGGTCACATTCAGCCATCTGTTAACCAACACCCCCAGGTCCTTTTCCACTAGGCAGCTTTCCAGCTGTTATGGTTTGAGAAACCCATAACAATTTATTGTTATTTAGACAATCATTCTATCACCTGATGATCCCTCCCCATCCAGGAAATGGAATTAGGAAAAAGAAGGAAACCAAAGAGTTGGACTATGAACAGATTTAATAGAATAATATTAGATAATTAACATTAATAGCACTAAAGAACCAATGCAGAATATGCAAAGATTATACTCAGATTATATAGCAAGCACTATGGCTTTGGGAGGAAAGGAAGACCTCACGAGTCTGGCACCCGGACATGAAGTTTTCAGGATCGCCATCAAGGGAGAGAGAGAACTTCACAGCAAACTTTCTAATTTATAGTGAGTGTGATGTTGATGGTATAAAATAATCCAGTTGCCCAGCTTGGGTCAAATGCTCAGACCTTGCTCCTCCTCATCCCTTCACCTGGCAGGCTCGAAAACAATGAGACATTGAAACACACATACTATAGCTGGCTATAAAGTAAATATTTTCACAAATTCAAACACTAGAGCCTTCTAAAAGTGCAATCTTCCCAAGTATTAGAAGAGAAATTAGTTCTGTGTTGCTCAAACCAGGACACCAGCCACTCTTCCCCAAGCCTGTAGATTTGCAAGGTGGTGTTGTGATCCAAATGCAGGACCTGGCACTTGGAATTGTTGAACTTCATACAACTGGCCTCAGCCCATCAATCCAGCCTGTTCAGATCCCTCTGTAGAGCCTTCCTACCCTCAAGCTGGTCAACGCTCCTGCCAAAGTTGGTATCATCTGCAAACAGCAGACCGAGGGTGCATTTGGTCCCCTATTCCAGATCATTGATAAAGGTATCAAACAGAACTGGCCCCAGTACTAAGCCCTGGGGAACACCACTTGTCACTGGTCCCCAAATGGATTTAACTCCATTCACCACTACTCTTTGGGCTCAGCCTTCCAGCCAGTATTTTACCCAGCAAAGAGTACACCCATCCAAGCCATTAGCAGCCAGTTTCTCCAGGATAATGCTGAGGGAAATGGTGTCAAAGGCTTTACTAAAGTCCAGGTAAACAAAATCCACAGCCTTTCCTTCACAGACTAAGCGGGTCACCTTGTCATAGAATGAGATCAGATTTGTCAAGTAAGACCTGGCTTTCACAAACCCATGTTGACTGGGCCTGATTGCCTGGTTGTCTTGTATGTGCCACGTGATGACACTCAAGACGGTCTGCTCCATAACCTTCCCTGGCACTGAGGTCATACTGACAGGCCTGTAGTTCCCCGGATCCTCCTTGCAGTCCTTCTTGTAATGGGTGTCACATTTGCTAACCTCTAGTGAACTGGGACGTCCCCAATTCACCAGGACTGCTGATAAATGATGGAAAGTGTCTTGGTGAGCATTTCCACTAGCTCCCTCGGTAACTTTGGGTGGCCCCATAGACTCATGTGTGTCTAAGTGGTGTAGCAGGTCTCTTAACCATTTCCCCTTGGATTATGGGTCTTCACTGTGCTCCCTGTCCCTGTCTTCCAGTTCAGGGAGCTGGGTACCCTGAGAACAACTGGTCTTATTATCAAAGACTGGGGAAAAGAAGGCATTAAGTACCTCAGCCTTTTCCTCATTCTTTGTCACTGTGTTTCCCCCAGCATCCAGTAAAGGATGGAAATTCTCCTTGGCCCTCCTTTTGTTGTGAATGTATTTATACAAACGTTTTTTCAGTGTCTTTTCAAGCACTAGCCAGATTAAGTTCTAGCTGGGCTTTGGCCCTTCTAATTTTCTCCCTGTGTAACCTCACAACATCCTTGTAGTCTTCCTGAGTTGTCTGCCCCTTCTTCTAAAGGTCTTAAGTGCTACTTTTTTTTTTTTTTTTTTTTCCTGAGCACCAACTAAAGCTTTCTGTTCAGCCAGGCTGGTCTTCTTCCCTGCCAGATCATCTTTCGACACATGGGCATGGCCTGCTCCTGCGTTTCTAAGATTTCCTTCTTAAAAAATGTCCAGCCTTCCTGCACTCCTTTGACCTTCAGGACTGCCTCCCAAGGGACTCTGTCAACCTCTGTCTCCAAAAATCGAAGAAGGCACAGATCAAACTCGTAAGTACATGACAGCTGCTGCCTATAATTCTATCAATGCAAAGTAGTCATGAACTTGGTGTTACGGCTTAGTTAAGCCAGGCTTATGGCTACTTTGCATTGCCAAAGTGGAACAAAGCATCTAGAAGGTACCACGGCATCTGGTCATCAGAGTGTAGATGCATAAACTGCAACACTAGCAGACTCATCCAGTTCATTGTCCAGCTTCCCTCCCAAGTGTTGGCATGTGACTAAAAAGTTATTGAGGTTCATAATTCTAATTAATTTCATCTGTTGTTTTGACATAATTCATGTATTTTTAAGCTAAGTTGCACTTCATTGGATAGCTAGAAATATGATCTTTCTGAGCAAGAGAGGTGCCAAGTCTTTTCTGGTACTGGAAGAGGTATTGCTGTTACCTACATCGTGCCAAACCAGTTAGGTATGAAAGTCAGTTCCTTAGTTTGCAACACTATAATAAAATCTACGTACAAAGAACCACATAACCATGCATTCTACATCTAGTATCAAGGCTCAAATCTTTATCAGAATGACTGTGTCTATCTTGATAGTGTATGGACAAGGATATATCATGAATGAGTTAGAATTCTTTGAACAATGAATGTGTGAAACTTTTCACATCCCTTTAAATGGCAAAGTTAATAACTTGCTTTAGTGATGAAGAAACATGATTAAGATAATACTGCAGACTGATATAGTATGTTATGTATTTTCCCCTTCTGAAGGAAATATAAGAAAATATGTATTAGCTTTCAGCCGATGAAAACCAAGAAGTCCGATAAGGAAAAGTGGCCTATTGACGTATCTATTCTATAAAAGAAAGTCTTTGAATTAGCAGCCTTCTGGGAAATATCACTACGAATTATTCAACCATCTAACTGAACTTGTGTTGAACTACTTTCCTTTTCCTTCCCTTTGAAGGGTTTTGCAGAAGCTCAAGAAAAAGTCAAAACATCCTTGCTCCTGAATAATGAATGCAGACTGTTCCTCACTCCAGTAAACACTGCATTTTTGTAAAGAAAGAGAACAGCTGGTGCATGAAATCAAGCTTATTTGACATTTCAAGAAAACTTCTCTCAAGATATATCTTTAGATAAACATCAGTCTACAATCCGTTTCTGCATGAATATGAAACCTATTAAACAGCAAAGGCAGGAATATTTGTTTTGTGTGTGTGAGGTGGTGTGTTCGGCCTAGCAGAAAGGCTTCTTATCCCTCTAGGCTCCCACAGGCCTGTGGAATAAAAGTGGGTTGTGCATCAGTGGTTTTCTGTGGGCTCCCAGACCATGTCAAACAGCCTATGACATGCTCTTCATTCAATATATGGGAAATATTGCTTTGCAACCCAGTGCCAGGAAGGGAGCGTAGCTGGGAGAGGAGAATATGGGGACTTAAAGATGCCGACAGTAAATGTACATTCCAGAGAGTGGTTAATGGTCAAGAAAATAAGGGGTTCACTGAGGCAAGACAGAGAGGAATGTCCAACTTGTTCTTTTGATTGATGGTCAGCAAAATGCCAAGGATCAAGAGAAAACAAGCACAAAAAGACATTTCAGTAGGGAAAACAAGGCATTAATACTGAATATCATGCCTAACACTGATGATGATTTATAGTCTGGCTTGCAGACAAAACCACCAATCTGGTACTGCTAATAACACGAGAGGCATGGAAAACTCCAAGGCCTTTTTCAAAAATGATAGAGTACACAACAGCCGCAAAGTTTCTTTTGGAGGTTTGTTTCCCTTTCAGAATCTCCTGTAATCATTCAATTTGCGAAGCCATCAGTCCAGAAAAAGTTCTAAGGTGCCAGTTTAAGACTGAAACTGAAAATATTTCTGGTCAAGAAATACAGTTCTAGCTTCTTGCATGAGGCAGAGTAAATCTAACTTCATGATGTGAAGTAATAGGGTATGAGGTGCTTACACCTATAGAAAAACATTTATATGACAGGTTTATGTTCTGACAGTAAATATATGACAAAAAGTGTTTTTTTCAGGGAGCACATGGTTTGTACATGATAATTTATTTTTCTAAAAAGGAATTGATTTCAAACAAACGTTAATATCTCTATTTTTTTTCTTAACTGTGATAAAATGTGCACTACAAAACATCCTGCTTAGCAGGACAAATCTTTGCCCAAGGAGATTTGAATAGCAGTCTCTCAGCTTACAAAATATCCCAACTGGCAGGTAACAGAGTCATTCTACTATATGTTACCTCAACTTGTTTTTAAGTCATTTATAAAAAGTTACTCAAGGCAGAGGGATTGAGGGAGACATTTGAAAATATGCCTGATGATTAGGCAATTTACCTGAAAAGTTATTTATGCTGTTCCAATCCCCATTCTGAATGACAAGGAGGTGAACAGTTAGGCTACAAGATATTCTTAGGAAGCTTATTTCAACCTTTCCTGTTGACACTGTTCCACTTTAGATAAAATGCTCAAAAGGTCATTGAGATGGAGAACAAGAATAGCTCTCCAGCTCTTCTAGCTATGACTCTCTCCCAGGAGATGGGAACACATGGATCGCCTCTCTCCAGTAAATATTTAATTGAATATATGCAGTGGAACAGTGTCAACATGAGACACTGTGAGAGCCCTTTTATGTTAGTTTAAAGTTAAGGGGAAGCATTGGGAAGTGTGAGATGTGGATTTGAAACCATTCATGCAGAGGGGTGAACTGAATATAGGTTTTTCACATCCTGCGTACTGCTTCTTGAGTCCCTAAGCATATTAGAATTTCCTCTTCTTCTGGCTACTTGAGGTTTGGATTGGATTTTTTCTTTTTTAATGGCATAATTAGCTTCAATTTCTCCATGGATTTAGTTATCAGTGTCTTGTTTTAAGCCCAGCCAGCAGCTAGCACCATGCAGCATCCCTTGGTGGGATGGGGGAGAGAATCAGAAGATCAAAAGTGAGAAAAAAATTGTGAGTTGAGATAAAGACAGTTTAATAGGTAAGCAAAAGCTGTGCACGCAAGCAAAGCAAAATGAGAAAATCATTCACTGCTTCCCATGGGCAGGCAGGTGTTCAACCATCTCCAGGAAAGCAGGGCTCCATCTACATAACGGTTACTTGGGAAGACAAATGCCATAACTCCAAACGTCCCCCGCTTCCTTCTTCTTCCCCCAGCTTTATACACTGAGCATGATGCCACATCGTATGGAATAGTCCCTTGGTCAGTTGGAGCCAGCTGTCCCAGCTGTATCGTCTCCCAACTTCTTGTGCACTCCCAGCCTACTTGTTGGTGGGGTGGTGTGAAGAGAAGAAAAGGCCTTGACTGCTTAGCAACAAACAAAACCACCAGTATGCTATTAACAGTATTTTCATTTCAAATCCAAAACATAGCACTATACCAGCTGCTAGTAAGAAAGTCAACTCCATCCCAGATGAAACCATGACAATCAGTAACACTGTTGCTTCTTCCCCTGTTACCACAAACTGACCTCCAAAGTTGAAAAGTGTTGCTGAGTTCCTAGTTGGAGCCCCTGAATATCTAGAACAGATCAGCAATGTATATTGATTAAAAAGATAATGGATTGGTTAGTTTTGTTAAACTAAACCAAACTAATTTCACTGATTTTTTAAGAGAGTATTCACAGACGATACCAAGTTGCAGGGGAAGCACCTGATATGCTGGAGTGCAGGATCCCTATTCAGAGAGTACTCAACAGGTTGCAGAAATAGGCTAACAGAAACATCATAAAGTTTAATAAAAGTAAATGCAGGATCCTGGACCTGGGAAGGCAAAACCCTGTGCATCTGTACAGCTAGAAAGTAGCTTTCAATAAAAACACTTAGGAGTCCTGGTGGTCAAACAGTTGAACACGAGCTATCAGAGTGCCCCTGATGTGGAGAGAGTTAATACAGGGCTGTACTAGCAAGATTGCAGTCAACAAATTGAAAAAAAGTGATTGACTCACTAAATTCAGCATATGTGAGTCTGCATCTTCAGTACTGTGTCCAGTTTTGGGGTCCCCAGTACAGGAAAGACATAGACGTACTGGACAAGGGGGTCCACCTAGCTAATCAAGCTAGAGTTCGGGTGATAGAAGGGCAGAGAAGGCAGAGCCTGTTCAGCCTGGAGAAGACCAAGGTCAAGGGAGACCTTATGGCACAACAACAGAAGAAGAAATTAACAGAAGCTGGAAGAAGAGAAATTCTGATTATATGTAAAGAATTTTTTTAATTCACAGAGAGGATTTTCAAACAGGTTGTCCAAAGAAATTGTGGAATATCTGTCATTAGAGATCTTTCGAACTCGACTGCACATGGTCCAGAGCAACCTGATCTAAGTAGGCCCTGCTCTGAGCCAGCAGTTGGACCCAATGATTTCCAGAGGTCTTTTCTAACCTCAGTCATTTTATGCATCTACTGTTTTATTTTCTAATATAAAGAATTGTAGACAATGATTTAGTAAGGGTACTATTTACTTTTCCTTGTTATTCTTTAAGAATGTAATTGCTAAGCTTTAAAATTACTGGTCAATGTAAAATATTCCTTTTCTACTTTATAATAGATGTCTTGGTTCCTCTCCCTACTCACCTTCTATATTCTCCAGCAAATACACTAAGACTATTCTGTATTTTCTTATATGCATCTAGTATCTTCACGTTATTTAGGGTAATAACCAATATGACCTGTATTACATGCTATTCCTTGCTTCCTTCTTCCGCCGTTCTTCCACCAAACTGCTGCAGAATTCCTAGTGTTCCGTAAAATTAAATATGTTCTTACTCTGTTCTAAATACAAAATCCCGGTCTGCCTTTTGCACAATTTTGTTTTCAAGATATTTAACTTAAACAATTTTGATTATTTTTTTTTAACTGAGAAATATGCATATGTGTGTTTAACAGAAAGAGAGAGGTAAGTTGATTTCAGATTTCAGTTGACTGAAATGCACAATTCTAAAGTCATGGTGGGATAACTTTGTTTCACTACCATTCAAACATAAATACAAGAATACATAATCCCTACTTTCATATATGCACAAATATCTATATATATGCATCTATGTGCAAGCACACAAGTATATGTAAGCATAAAAATTTCAGAAGAAAAAATAGCCTCTCAAACTCAGCAGTAAATGTATACACTGTTAATTTATTTCGAGTTTATGTGGATCATTTTCTTTTTGGCTTTTATATTAGAGAAAAAAAATGTGATTATATTGGCGACACTTCTTTGCATGTACTGAGCTACATATCCTGCTTCTGAAATTGAGAGGTCCTTTTAAAAAAGACACACTTGAAAAGCTTTTTGCTCTTACGCGTATAGTTTCAAAGGGGAAAAGCCTTGTATTCTACCATAACCTTTCACACAGGTATTTTACCTTAGGATATATCACTTGCTCTATATTTGGAAAGTATCACAGAAATGCCATTCCACTGTTTCTCATTCCTTTTTGTAATTTTGTATCCAGGAGAGGCAACAGCCTTTAAAGTACATGAGTAGTGTCGTCCCCTTGGTTTTCTCTTCAGCCTAGCATGAATCTTTCAGTCTTGCATTATGAACCAGACATCGTTCTTGCTGCTTGAAGAATCACCTAACATGTTAGTACAGTATGTTACTAATATTCACTTTCAGACCTATTTTTGAATTTAAATTGTTCTGAATCTTGGTGTATTAAAATTCATTATATTGTTTCTACTCACTAAGAGATAAAAGCAAGCAACCAGAGGGAGGAATTTCGGAGCTACAGCTGAATCCAGAGTTAAACCAAAGGAGTGTGGGAGGGTTTTCATTTGTAATATAACTTTTGGAAGCTACTGTTGGTTGAGGAGGGAGACAATCATCTAGTAGATGATACTTGTTTTGCCTCAACAAGTATGCATCTTTAAGTCTTTCACATAAAGTTGTCTTAAAAATCTATTACATAAAGTACTCAGTCTAATTTACCCTACTACAGCAGTTTCCACAAATTGTTAGTGGAAGAACATAAAAATATCTGATAGGCTTAGATCCATGGTGCATTCAGGCCTCTTTTCTGTCTCCATGATTGGCAGTAGGAGATGCTACTTGGGGGAAACATGCAAACCTGGCCACGAACCTCCTACTTGGGGAAAGCAAACCTGAAAGGAGGGAGGGACGCAGAGTCTGGGCCAAAATATGAACCAGAACACTTCCAAAATTCTGAGTTCAAATGAGCTCTCTAATTGCAACCCAAGCATCCCAACATTGTACTGGAGAGAGTTCAATGTATATCACACCCTCTTTTACCCATTTCAATAAAAACAAGACCCGAGGAAGTCTGCTGAGAGGCAGCTGTAGCATGTTCTGACCACATCGGCAGCATGATCAATTGTGAGAACAGTGCTTTGCGGCAGTCAAAACCATGTAACTGCTGGTCAACCTAGATGTAGCACGGGATTACCCAGAATTTTCAGCTTGTTAGGAGGTGTTATTCTGCTGTCAAATGTAAAGGTGATTTTGCAGGTCACTGAGGCAGGAGGCTTCTTAGCTAAGCCAAGCAGAAGGGATGTAGGAGCAGCTCTCTGAGAGTAGGTCTGGTGTGTGGCCACTGTCTTCCGGGGGGCTGAATTTGGCCTATTTTTAGCATAAAGAAAACATGGGAACAGAGAGAGCCACCTGTGAAATCTTACTTTCTTCAGGCCTGGACTTGAGGTCCAGCGTCTCATTGATTCGGTCATTTCAGTCCATGAAATGAAACAGCAAATATATCTGACAACAAGAGAAAAAGTTGCAGCTCTGCACTCTTTTTTGCCAAACATGTCAAAAGACTTTAATGCAGATGTAATACAACCTATTCATCTGTCCAGTAAAGAAATCTCCTCTCTTCTGTATGTACACACACAAAATCAGGTGAAGAAACAGAATGTGTTTTTTTCTTCTGAATAAAGGCAAAATTTATTCCCTGAATAGGGGACTTCAGTAAGGTGGATACCCTTCGGTTTCTTCAAAGACTGTTTAATTATTTTGTAATTTCATGTAGTTCATGCATATAAAAGGTATACACATACACATACACAAATACAAACACAGTCATTCAGGAACACGCCCCTAACCCACTGTCCTGAGCCTTGTGAATATACATTTTCTCTTTTGTAAAATGTGTAGTAAAAAAAATACTTATATGTATTACAACCAACAGGTAGGATACAGTGCAAAACTAACAGCAATAATCAAAGATTCTTACTACAGTAATTCTTATCATTCTTTCCCCAGTGACCAGTTCCATAATGTTGCCAGCCTTTGATTCTTGTTGCTTTCCAGGCCTTTGCTCTTTCTGAAGATCTTTCTTGAAAAACCTGTCACTGACAGCTGCAAAAAGTGACATCACCTTGAAGTAATATGTGGAGTATTGGTTTGTGATTAAACAATTACTTTACATCATTGCATGTAGCATAGGCATAAGCATAGATGTATCTGACATAGAGAAACCTATTAAAAACATATAGAGGATACATTCAGATCCTTCTTTTGTTGCAGCTTCTACTCAGAAAGTGTTCAGAATTTTCAATACTCAGAACATGAAGCCAATGAAACATGTTTCTCAGGTGCAAAAATACTTCAGAAATGCAATAAGATGTTTAGAGAAAGTTGCAAAACAGGTTGAGGTATCTTACACTGGAGTCAGTTTAATTTGGTCAAATTCATTAAGCCTCAATACAAAGACCTCTATTTCAAAGCCTAACAAAGAAAAAAATCCTCATTTATTTTAAGTAAAACAAGAAGTTCTTTGAGCACCAAAACTCATGAAGCCTGGTTTCCTATGGATTTGCTTCTCATGGTTGACTGCAAGCTTTGATTGAAACTTTCCCCATAAAGTTGCTTTTTTATGTGGCTTCTTTGGTGTCTGGTAACAGGGAGACTTAGCTGCAGTCAGCAACAACCCACAGTCATCAACACTTCTAATATCTTTTTTCATCTCTTTAGCTGCATATTTCTTAAAGAAATATCTTTTTCTCCCTTATGTCCAATTTGACTGAAACCTTTTACAGTTTTCCGGTATGTAGACTATTGTTTGCTTGATTCTAAGAGAGGAGGAAAAAACAGAATGAGACAGATACAGAGAAAAAGATAAAAGAAAGAGTAAGTATCACTGCGTACACCTTGTTTCCTTAGGAAATTGCATAAAAACTTCAATAATAGAATAAAAGTCTTCCATAGCCATAATCAGACCTGGTTTCAAATCACACTTTTCCTGTACTAGCGTATAATGCTGTCCAGTCCTGATCCCATCCCATCACCAGTTACCTAAGGAAATCTTCAGGGGCTAGAGAACAAGAGAAAAGCTTACTTTCAGGCTTGAGAAGCAGAGAAGCATTTTTTAAGTAAGGGCCAATGTTTTAGAAGATGTAAACCAGCATGGATTCTTGGAAAAGATAATTCTATCAGATTTTCATGCACTATGAAGACAAATTCAGCGAGTAAAATAGATATTTTCTACCTTGAGTAATTGCCAAAGGGTAGAAAGAAGGGTCTGTCAAAACCCAAAATCTCAGAGTCACTGTAATAGCACCTACGGCATTATTTGAAGAAATAAGACAATCTCTTCAGGAATGATTCATTGCCACAGTACTGAAATACATAAGGATCAACACTTGTACAAACAGTTGTGTGTGCAGTTCATTGATTCTCAAGTGCATTTACAGTACTCTCATGGGCCTACCAAGAACTTTGTATGCTGCCACTATGTGAAAATAATCACGGTATTTTACCTTACCTGTCAAAATTATGACCTCTGGGAACAAGGCCGAATACAACACGGACCTAACAAGAACTGATTTGAAAACTACTGCTATAGGTCTGTGGACTATGATGTATTGAAACCATGGGCTTTCAATCTCTTGTACTTTTTTACCGAATGTCATTGCAATGCAATGCAGAAATGGCACTAAATAAACTTTTACTCAAGAAAGATATCAAAGAGCCAAATACATATACAGGAAATTATATAATTATCACCTTCTTTGATAACGGTATGTAAATATCCTACCTGCTTACTTCTAATCCTTTTCCCATTCACTAGGGTGTTATTCTACCATTACAAGCATATTTTAATATGTGTTTTCCAAAATCCAGGATAATCCAAGTGTGTGTGTGCGTATACTGAGAACATACATGTGCTACTCATGTTAATTGACCCTGATCCCTCACAATAAGGACATTGAATGAAGTTTTATTTCTTATGAATACTCTTACTTGCATGGCTTATTTGCTAACCATGGGAGGTGGGCATTTAATCTGTCAAACATTTGTAAAACACCAAAAGCAATGCAACCTTTGACCTGGGTCACTGAAACTGCACCCACTTCTTGTGATTTTTCTGTTCTCCCAGCCTGTTTCATATATTTGTCCCATGCCTTATGAAGCATGCAGACAGAGTATGATCTTTGACATTCAGCCACCTGTGTCCCATACTTTTTGTGTGAAAGAAATAAATGACAGGCCTGGAGATTAAGACCAGGTCTCTCTCTCTTTCTCTTTCTGTCTCTCTTTTTCTCTGTGTCTTGTTCTTTCCTTCTTTTTTTTTTTTTCTTAATTCAGGTGTTTTGCCAGCTGAGCTGCAAGACCTATCTGTGCTTTAAATTATAAAAGTTTCTTTCTACTTCCACTGAGCTTTTGCTAGGTATGTATTACATAGCTTTACATGGCCAACTTTCTTTATATTTTGTGCAAAATATTGAGTTTAGATCGTTCTCCCAATAAAATTGACAGTAAAATCATCATTGCCTTCAACATGAATGATGAAAGAGATGTGACATTGCTTTTACACAGTACATTAAAGAAAAGAAAAAATGTTTTTTCATCTGAACCATATTTCTGTTTCTCTGCTAGCCTTAATGCTACAGCATTCTAACTCTTTTCTACATTAATATAGGGATATTATTAATTTTATTAATTTTATTAATTTTGGCTCAAAACACATTTCTAAGTGGAAAAAAAAAAGTTCAAAATGTATAATTTTATCTATGCAGCATTTAGTCATGCTTCTTACCACTAAGTGATGTTAAGCTGATTAAAGTAAGAGTGACCTTGCTTAACTTCTGTTGTTTCAGAGTTGGACATCCTGGCCAAGTTACTCCTCCTGGTTCCCCCATAGTCAGTGCAGGGACACAGGATCATCTTTGTCTTGGATGAATCATTCAGTGAAGATAAGACTGCCTTTATAGGGAGAGGGAAATTAATTTGGGCGACTGCAAGCATAGGTATCTAGTGTTGTTGTAGAAACTCTTGGGTATGCTGTTGGGCTACCACCTGTTCTTCTGGAAGGACACAGATCTCTCTTTCGTAGGTCATATTTGTTGGCCAAATGTGGATGTCTAAAAACATCAGTGTTGTTTCTCAAATGTTGCAACATGCTTACATTTAGGAAACTGAACTATGCCTCTATTCCACAGTAGACTCCAGGAGCTGATATTAGTTTGGACTAGTAGTAAGTCAGTGGAACTCTGTTCACTCCAATATTTTACAAGTTTAATTGAAAGCAAAAGCTGAGCCTGGTTTCTTCAACATAGTAGCTACATACCACACTACTTAGTCTACTTTTACTGTTTGCTGAAGTCAGTAGATGAACACAGTCAAGTTAATGCAGAAGTAAACTTAAGTAATGAAATTTGTCTGTTCCCAATACATAGAAGTAAGAAACATTTTAATTCTGCATTTTACAGAACATCTTCTTTAAATAATTAGTACCATGTTCAGCTTATTCAGGTGTTTTGTATCGATTTTAATAAATGATGAAAACCATATTCAATAAAATGTTACAGAGGCATACACAAGAAAATACTGTAATTCCTTAATTCCTTGCATACAATTCAATGTAATCAGATATGAAATGAGGTTATAAACAGAAAAAAAATCAATAATCATATGATTTCACAATTTATAATTTCATACTTCCTTTACCATGGTATAAGGAGATAAGAAGAAGCCAAAGATCTAGCCACAGCTGCAACAGTAACTTAAATGAAGGCAATAGCAGAATCAGTCATTTGCAAAGCTGGGCGGGAGCCATTAAAAAATAAAACAGCAGTATCTCCTCACACTGCTGCTGCCAGATGGCTTCAATCCTTCCGTTCTTCAACTTCTAGTTGGGTGGCTGAGCCAAAATTAAAAAATATACCAGATGCGCTTTTTTGGACTTTGTCCCATTTATATTCTCCTAATCAAGAATGGGGGAAGGGTGAGGGAGAATGAACCAGATATACAGTGGCAAGTTTAAAGAGAAAAGAAATGAAAATATACAAAAATTATGAAGCATCCAAGCAGGACACAGGAAGTTGAAAAGACTCGTCACAGGAAACTTCTAGAAAAAAAACACATCTTTTAGGAAAAACCTAGCTAAAGTGGTAGGAAAGAAGTAATATCCAGGCATGAGCTGGCTGTAGAAAGGGAATAACAGTAGCATTTTCACTCCAGAGTTGTACAAATGTATAGGGCACCATACTAGCAAAACAGTGATGTTAGTTTCTGTATGGGACCAAAAGATATGGACCTATTAGAGTGGGTCCAGAGGAGGGCCATGAAAATGATCAGAGGGATGGAACACCTCTCCTATGAAGAAAGGCTGAGAGAGATGGGATTGTTCAGCCTGGAAAAGAGAAGGCTCTGGGTAGACCTTATTGTGATCTTTTAGTATATAAAAGGGGCTTACATGAAAGATGTAAAAGACTACCTGTAGTGAGAGAACAAGGGGCAATGGTTTTCAACTGAAAGAGGGTAGATCTATATTGGACATAAGGAAGAGTGGTGAGACACTGGAACAGGTTGCTCAGAGAAGCTGTGGGTGCACCATCATTGGAAGTGTTCAAGGCCAGGCTGGATGGGGCTTTGAGCAACCTGGTCTAGTGGGAGGTGTCCCTGCCCATGGCAGGAGGATTGGTCTAGATGGTCTTTAAAGGTCTCTTCCAATCCAAACCATTCTATGTTTCTATGATTCAATGAAGCAAGAGTGAGCCATGCTTTCTGAAAAAAAGTGTATCCCAATGAACGCAAAGTTATCTTTCCATTATCCAAAATACGGATGGACTCGAATAATGTAAATTTCCAACAATGCAGGTGCTACAAAATTCCCTTGGCAATATGGATCAGAAACAACTCAGTTTGAATCCAGCCAGACTTACTGACTCCAGTTCAATGCTTGCTATGTCAAATACAAGGAGGTTTCTGAAAAGTTAGGGAGGTATCCGTGGACTGTGAGGAACAATACTCCAAGGTATGAGACAGACAAAAATCAGTATGAATTCAGTTACTGCAGTGAAACCAGCCTCGAGCCAAAAGTGTACTAAATCAATAATCATTCTAGGACTCTGGACAGTATAGTACCCTCTGTCCACAGGCGAGTCCACAATATGTATATTTGTATCTAAGAGAGCTTGTTAACTTTGTCACAAAGCCAGACTATCAGTTAAAATGTTGGCCAGTTGGAAATACAAAAAGTCCTGAATAGCTGCCATCCTGGGAGATGCTTGACACCTGACTGAACACGGTACTGAGCAACCTGTTCTAGCTGATGCTGTGTGTGCAGGAAGGTTGAACTAGATGATCTTTACAGGTCCCTTCTGACCTCAACTATTCTGGGACTCTGGGAAGCAGAAGCAATGCTGACCAACTCTGCCTACACAAAGACACTTTTCTCAACTGTAAACCATCACTTTCATAGCTGTCATGCACAGAGCCTGCCAAATTTCTGTCATCTGCTCTTCCTTCTGAAAAATTCTGTCTTCCCTTTCTCCCTCACCAAATTCCTACGTTCTACCTCTCCCTTCTGCTTCTGTCCAATCACAACTGCTACACAAAATCTGACCATCTTCTTACAATGAATATTTTGCTGTCTGCACTCTGACTTCATATTGTTGTGATATAGTACACTGAACACAGAGATTTTTCTCTTCAGTCTAGAAATACTGGACTTCAAAGGTTGCAGGTCAGAGAGAAAGGCTCCACTCCATGCACTGTTCAATCATATTATGGAATTTTTAAAAAATTATAGAGAATAAAAGATATTCATAAAGGTTTTTTTCTTCTCTTTTGGTTCCCATGAAAAATGCTCAAATGAAAATCATACTCTTTTTCTGGTGCAAGACCTTATACGTATGTTGGTTTACCAGTGGTTTGGTGCTAGAGCTTCCATAATTTTAAAATCTGAAGGCATTCAGTAATTTCACAATTCAGTGTAAATTTTTATCAGACTTTTAAGCAATTATTTGTTCCTTTATATGTAGTATAGTATTTGAATCTCCAGCATGAATTGGCAGTTGCACTTTCTGTCTGAAGTCATAGGCTGTTTCATTCTTTATGCTAATGAAATATATGATGAAAAAACAAAATTAACTCTCTTTTTTTAATTTTTTTTACATGGATTTTTGCTGTTTTTCAGGTGTGATTTTTTTATATTGCTTTGAGGAGATTGGAAGTTTGATAAAAGAAACAAAAAAGTGAATGGCGGGATCTTTTCATGTCTCACTATACTTTCATGTAGGTGATAGCATATACTTTCAGGGTAACAGATGGAAATATTTAAAGGTATATTTACAATTGTTTTCATCATCTATCTAACTAATTAAAAAAAAAACAAAAACAAAAACAATATGAGCATTGATTGTCAAATTCCCTTTAAAATGTGCTTTAAAGTATATAGTGGAAAGGACAATGTTGTAATGATTCTCAACTTTTACTATTTTTTTTCCTTAATAATTTAAGATTTCTGAAAAAACATGTCTAATTTTGACTCCTTTATTACTGGAAGTGTGGCTTAGAATGCTCTGCAAATTTGAACATGCTATCTCATTCCACTTATTTAATTCCAATCAACTTGCAGCTTGACATATCTAATCACTGTCTCATACCAAAGTATGTAGAATGCTGAGAATACCAAAACTGTTTTGCTTTTTTCAAAACTGCTAAAAACTACAAAACTGCAGACGTATTTTTGAAATATTAATCTGTTGTTAAGCTGCAAAGTCAACTAAAACAAAGCGAAATGTTTAATTTATTATGCTGTTCAAACAAAAAGTTATTGCTGACCTCTGTTAGAAATATTGTAGTTGATGTCATTGAAGTTACAAGCTAAGAGGACATTCAATCAACTTTCATGGCTGTGCAGTTAGGCCAGTCTTAGATGATTTGGAAATCTCAAGACAAATCTTTCCCAAATAAGCCTGATTTTCTTATCCTGCTCCGATTCTATGTGTGCTCTGAAAGTCACTCATCTTTGCAGGAGTCATTAAAGTATTTTATATATTGTTTTTTGTACTTCCTGCATCACGAAAGTATTAAAATTTCTTTTTTTCTGTCTCATTTTGCCTTATACCCCATAGACTGTAGTGAGTAGTACTGTTGTCCTTTGTTCCTGTGGGAATTCATCCCAACATTTCGGACAGCCACTGAGAAAATATCTTCTAGTCCATAGCTTATTTCTTTCGTAGAGAGTTTCTTTGTGTTATAGCCCTCTTCCTAAAATCATAGCCCCAAGCCATCAAATCCTTTGAAGAGAAAATAGAAATAGAACTCACCATGCTGAAGAAAGTTGAGCCATACCAGAGAAGGCAGATTTGATGTGGTCGTGAGAACCCAACATGGCAACACAATGTCCTATTACAATCTGGAGATGTAGCCAATGTTCCAGTACGCTCATCAGTTTTGCAATAGCATATTATATATCTGTTTTGTTGAATAAAATGGACATTTATTTTAACGACAAATACTTCAGAAATAAGTCACAAGGATTTCAAGCTGAATTAGTGTAGTTATGAAAGATGTGATTTGCAACTGTTTGGCAGCTGCTTTTGGTTAGAATGTTTTTACTCTCTACAGCATAGAAATGTGCTTCCCATAGTTAACGGATGTATTATTGGCAAAGGACAATGAAATAAATTCCAGATTCAATTCATCCTCCACAGCGTTGTTCTTTATCATGAAAAACAATTACTTCACTTGTTTCATTGCTGTCTTGATAAAAATCAAGGCCTCATTTGACCCCATGCTACAGGCGAGTAGAGTGTTCTCCTCTAATGGAAATGATTTCTTATTTCCTACCTTTGATCTTTGTGAGTCAACCAGCCATATGAGGCCACAAACTCAGAGGTTACTTTAAATCACGTCTTGTGATTTTTGCTTCATAATAATTTCCACAGGGTGGCAAAGCTTTTGTTTTTCTGTGCAATTTTCTTTATTACCAGCTTTTATGAGTCTGGGTGAAAGTTGTACAGCAGGTTTATGATATAGTCCTGCTAAAGAGAGCCAGATCCTTATCATGGAAAAGCTTGGCATGCTTCGTCAAGGCTAACTGACCTGTGCTGATTAACATGGACAAAAACCAGGGATAATCCCTTGTTTAGGAAATAACTGTAAATTTGGCAACATTTATAGGATCTTTGGTATCAGCAGGTCAGGCACACCTTTTAAATGAGAGAAATCAGAAACTTTTGTAAGTGACCAAATGCGAATTAAGACAGAGTTCCTGATCTGCAAAGTGGAGATATAATTATAGTTTACACTGGACTTTTATGCATCTATACTGAACCACTATCAAATATTTTGTGCTACTAATCTGAACACTTCTCCAGACTTTGTATTAATTTGAAATTATTGTTAACACCATGACTGCTTTAACTCTGAAAAAGAGTTAAATTATAAAAACAAGCTTTTAAAATGCAGAAATGTGCCTTAGTCAGTTATCAATTTAATAGCATATCTTTCATTCTGATATTTAAAAAGCTATCAAATAAAATCTTGCTACTAGGCTTGAGAATAGAAAATTTTTGAAATGTCTGTGAATAATTGTGTATTGACTTTGGCGCTTATAAACTTTTTAGTGCTTGATATTTGGGGTTTTTTTTCATTTTATATTTTTTATCACAAAGACTTCTGAAAATTCTGATTTTGTCTCTCAGTGTGAGTACTGACTCAGTGCGTCTTATTTCTTCTTATTTCTGTAGTAAAAGAAATAAAAAAGTCATTTCCTTGTCTCTTTCCTGTGTATTTTCTTATTCAAGTCACTAAAAATGTTTATAGAAGATGGGACATTAAACAAAGAAACTAAGATTGTAGGGGAAAATTAAGCTTTGGATAGTAAGGAAGGAACAAAACTTGATATAAATGCACCAATTATTTTGCCTCTGAATGTCAGAAATTTCAAAACTTAATTATGGAAGTATGTGAAAGATTTACTTCCCTGAAAGGAAAAAAAAAAAAAATGATTTTAGCTGTATTCCCATTGCATTAATACCTAATATTCCTCTCTGAATACCCATTACAATAACTACCATAACTAACCATAGTGTTTAACTATTGCACACACATCACAAATAAGCAGACGACTTAGGCTGTGAATCCTGATTTCTGGAGTTTGGAAATAAGCATCTGAGGCTAGGTAAAAATAAGCTTCAAACACTTTTCTTTAGTGCTTCCTTCTGTTTAGCTTACACCTCGTCCTTCAACTGACTGGATATCTCTGATGTGCCTGTGTCTTTCTTTTCCTTTTATAGGTCTTTTAGGTCAGTAAGTCTGCACTGTAAATTCCTAGAAAAAACAGCACAACTTTTAAATGCCATAGGTTCCTATAGAGGAACTTCTGTTTGCAGTCCTTGCTGGAACTAAACAAGAGAAAATTAGATGAAAAATTCATGTAGGCAACACCTTTTGTCAATTCTAACCCACAGTATGGTTCAGACATAATTTCTAGACAAGGTGATCCATTATAAGATGGAAGCACATCCGTCTGCATCAGCCTCTTTCTACTCTGGTTTACTTCATATGAACATTGTCCACTGATCACTGAGGATTGCAAGAGTTCTTTGTTCTTTTTTGGGGGTTCTGCTGAAAGTATTCAAAATGGCATTTAGTAAATTACAGGAGAAAATTTACCCTAAAAGTTTACTGCAAACTACCATTTTGGTTTTAAAGCTCAATAGCCTGCCTACCAAAGACAGTAGGAGTCTGGGGCAACAGGAGAGTGTTCCTAGTAGGTACAATAGATTTTTTTTTTTCCTTTGCTGTAAATAAAAATTAGACCATTTTTACCCTCCTTGTGTGAGTTGAAGCAATTTGTTTACCCATCATTCATATGTTTTATTCTTTGTATTTCCTTTTCTGATGCTGTCGTGACCTCTTAAGAAAAGTGCTTTAAAAACCTCACAATTCCTGTACTGTAGTCATTACTATCACAGTCACATAAACACAGTTTTATGCAGCTGTAACCAGTTTCACATAGTCAAATCGATATTACAAAATAAGAAAAGAGGGGATTCTACTGTTTTGTTCTTTATTCAGCGTATTTTAGGTAATTTGGGGTTTCTCAGCATGAATAGCCATATAATACAGACTTCAACCAACTTGTCCTTCCTGCAATACTAACTGGTATAGAAGGATTCCAAAGAATCAAGCATAGAAAATATACGTTTAATGTAGGAGAGATATCAAACCGTAACTGAACAACCCTGTAACATGTGTTGTTTTCTCTTCTTACATAAATACTGAAGAACAGGAAATACAACATTACACAATTACATGCATTTGTTCAGGTTCCATGTGCTTTTCCTATGAACATCAAAATAATCTAAAATACCATGTGACAAGTAAGCATGGGAGACAGGAAGATTTTTTAACTTTTCAGTCAGTCAATTTTCTACATGTTTTTTCAAAAATGAAGAAGAAAAAAGCACATGACAACATAATTTCACCACAAAAATATTGTATTTTCACTGGAGATGGGGATGTCCCTCTAAATACAATACATCGTGGCTATTATATCACTTTGGTGCCACTTGCCAAAATATCTTTTATGACCTTATTGAAGGCAGTATGAAATTTACAGGAACAGCATCACAATGCCAACCAACATTCCACCTAGCTTGAGGTCAAATGTGGCAATGGTTTCACCCAACAGATTTACACCAGAAAAATACTTTTGCTGTGCAATGTTATTACTGGAAGTCCAGCCCCTAGGGGTACTCTGAGGAATGGCAATTAAGATGATGACATTCACGCATTAAACGGGGGTTTGGGTTGTGCAAGGGTTAATATGCTCGTTGTTCCACAAAAAAAACCTTATTTTCAAACATCCTGATGGACAAAGTCCAGATTGTTTTGAGGCATTCAGAGGCTAAATGACACACTATAAAAATGGAGTTGTTTTTCTTTTCTGTTGAACACAAAAGAAAGTGACTATTCCATTGATTTTTGGAAGAGTTCATTGTCCCATACAAACATGTTGTTATAATTATTTTTTTTCAAACTATGGCCTCCCCTAGCTAGGTCTAGCCTAGACATTGGCAAGAATCGCAAACCAAATCTCCAGTCCAACACAATCCCCAACACACTTACAATCATTTATTCATATTTTTACAGTTAGTTATGTTTTTATTCTTCTTTCCCTTCTCTTGCTTTTTTTTTTTTTTTGCCTTTCTTTTTTTTTTTCTGGCAAAATCCTGGTCTTTTAAGCCATGTGCTTCACAGCTGTTCTTACACTAAGTGGAAACGATTAGAGAAAATTACAGTTTACCTTACAAATGCTTTTCTTTTTCTTTCCACCTGCCATTCTTCCAGGAATATTTGACTTCCTCTCATCATTTCTCAGGTCTGCTATCATATTCTGTCAGCAATACAAAGCATTCTGGGAACCTCCATATGCAGCAATTGCATGGATGTTTAGATCCATGCACTGCATGGTAGGTGAAACCTTGTGGTGTACTGAATTGATTTAAAAAAAAAAAAAAAAGGTCTCTCTAATTTCAATACATGAGGACTTCATCCTGTTTTTCAGAGGTATTTGAATTTGCATTACTATGTATTTAATAAAGTGGTAGAACAACAGTACCCAACTAATAGAAAGGCAGCCAGCTTGAGCAAATAAAAAATCTATATCAAAATCCCAAATTTGGAAACATAACCTGCGCATGCAGTTAACTGCATCAACTTCTTCAGTATTTGTCAAAGTCAGGTTTCACAGAGAGTGAAAAGTGGTTAGTATCTTAACAAGTTTTTAATTTTTCACGTGGTTAAATGAAAACCCGTTTCCCTGGTTTTTGAGTATTTTTCCTTTTTTTTTTTTTTTTTTTTTTCCCAGATCTGTGGGAAAAAAATGGGTAACATTAACTGAAATTCCTCAACAGACATAAGACTGGGAAATCAAACAGTATGTAATATAATATATAATCAAACTTTATGGGAGAAAAGTAAGTAGAGGTAAGACACGGCAAATTTCTACATTCTGCAGTTTGCAAATATACTTACGGATATCCCTGCTGGCCACTAGATTTCATACAGTCCAGAATCATTGAATAACTGAGGTTAGAAATGACCTCTGGGGGTCATCTGATCCAACCTCACCCTTGTCACTCAAAGCAGAGCTGACAGATTTGGTTTCTTGGCTGGTAAACTGCTCAACACATTTTGAGTGGGATTCAGCTCACTTAATTCAAGCAGCTTGATTCATTTGCCCCTACACCAGCGTTTAGTGCCAGTGGAGATGCCTTAGGTATCTAAGAGAGAAATCTATGTGGGGCTATGAGATTGGACACAGTACTGATGGGAAACTACCTGTTCCTGGAGTGACAGCTGAGGTCTAGGCAGGATACCAAGGCACAAGGGACATTTCACAGCAATGAATGGGCAAATGAATCATTACCTTCCTATCTAAGAGTTACACATGTAAGACTTGATGGGGTTTTCTGAAGATGTGCATAGATCCTGTGTAAGTTTAGATCCCTAACTGAAATGTAAATGTCTACACTGCGTATGCCTAAATTTAGAAATCTTCATGTGTCTGAAACAGAAACTGAATCCCACTCCTAATTCTGAGATGGCTAAAATAAACAGTATTGTACAGACATTTATTTTTTCACGCCAAACTAGATAAAATAGTATGTACTGAGAAACAGAGCCATATCTTGGTTGCATTTGTGAAACAGAAGTAGGCCAAGAGCAAAAGGTTGAATCCGAAAACATCTCAGTTTTGGTATGAATCTAAACTTTTGGTTCTATGCCTTCATTAATGTCTAACTGCCTTCCGAGTGCCTGCCTGCATCCACTTTTTCACAACCTATTCAGCCTACAGGGAAACCACAGAAAGCAAGCTGTACATATGATTAATACAAAAATTACCAGAACAGTTTTTCTCATCTTGTAGTGCCACTTCAATGCAATATCATTAATATTTTGTGTTCCTGGTTTTAAGCTGAACTCTTACCACTGTTTTAGTACTGAGGACACAACTTCAACTCTTAAATGTTTCTTTTTTTTTTTTCTTTTGGTTGTTTTATTCTTTTAAAGATGCAAGATTAGAGAGGTCCTAGACTAACAATATACCATAAAACACAAAAGCAAGTCTGTACGTATATTTTTTAATGTCTTAGTTTTACATTCTCCTATTACTGATAAAGATCCTGACTGTTCTTAGAAGCACAATCTACCTTTACAATGAGCAGTGCTTTGATCAGGTCACAGCTGGAGGTTAGCACATTAGGCTTTCACCTCCAGATTCTGTACAAATACTAGTCTGAGGGGCCCACATCAGCAATTTTGGGCTAGTTTTGGTTTTGTCTCTGTGACTAGCAACACAGCAAAAGCAATGCAGCACTTCACACTATTCAGGAAGACTGTCAATCTTTCATTGTCAGTAGAAGAGAAGACTGGCTCAGCATAGCAAAGACATTTAACTTAAGGAAATGGGTGGCATTGTCAGATTTAAACAAGAAAGGTTTACCAAATTCCTTTAAGTTGTTTTTTTTTAATCTTCTGAGACAGACATTTTGGAAAATCTCTCTTCTTGCACCCAGATAAAATTGAAATCTTTGTTAACTCAATTTAGTCAGTCTTCACAAAGGGTGGAACTGCTTTCCCAATTTTCCTATTTGCATGCAACAGGGTATGAAAATCCAGTCTTATTCCTCATCCCTGACCACCTTGAATGTCAGGAGTGACGTTAAGCTTTAATACTTGGTCACTGGCCATCTGGGGAAATTGCCTGAGAGAAAGTTGCTTTACAGTGCTGTGCTGGCATACATTTAAGTTAAGTAATTTCAAGTGGGATCTTGAAGGGGTATCAATGAGAAAGACTTTCAGACTGCAAATATGATAAGAATCCAAATGACCTACGGAAGAATACATAGTCATTTATAGCTCCTAATTCCTGTAAAGGCCGAAATTACCATTGCTGTCTTTTGAATGATCTCAGCTTTTAAAATGGATCATACCTTAGGAAAGAAACACTTAGAGACAAGGAAAGAGCTAAAGCTGGGTGATCCGATCCTTTAAGTGGACATTTTATGACAGGGTTATATTTCCTCTGGCTACAGGAAGTTTTGTATATGAAGAAGTGGAAAGCAATAAGTCAGCCTAGAGGAGAATAAACTGTTGCAGGAATATAATAAACTCTACATACCCAGCTGGTCTTAGAGAGCCTGCTAGCACCTTTCCCTTCCTGTTGGAGCAAGTAACATCTGTTTCTTAAGTGAAAGAGTGGAATGAGCACATGTAACTATGCACAGAGACGTGCAGGTGAAGGAAGTGATTTATTATATTTCAAACAGATTGTTTCTGCTGCAAAAACAAAAGCAGGGCCTAAACCTGCTTCTGTAAAATGATTTGTGCTTGACACTTTTTTCTTTTTTTCTCTTTCACTTTTTTTTTTTTTTTAAGTGAGATGGAGGAAAACTTGTAGTAATTTTATTGAAGTATAATACAGAAATACAGAGTACAGAAAAATCTAATCAGCATAGTGAATGAAAACAGACTTCGTAAAAAATCATTAAGAAAGGAACTCCTGTTCTTAATACAAGACCTTCCTGACTGCAAGGATTACTTTTGCCAAAAATATTTCTGCCTCTTCTAAAGGACTTGCTGTTGGATTATTTAGGTATACAGAGGTTGAGGAGCTGTGATGCGTTCAATGGGAAAAAAATGTTGAATGGGAAATCTAGCAGAAACAAACCAGCTATGGTGAAATTTTCTATGAAATCCTACATTCAAGACACTGCTTCTCAAACTTTGTATTCAGATGCCTACCTCATCTGGTGAAAAATAATTGGTGGTCAGCAGCACTAACAGAAATTTTAGAAATTGTCATTAAGAAACTGAGTTTAAGTCAGCAAGGTTGCACCATGATAAAGGTACAATTTTATATGAATAAAAACAGCTAAATCCAGCTCTCATTTTCCCTGAGCCAAAAAGAAGTAAATCGTTGACTAAACATAGTATCAATCTCATAAACATCAAGACAAAGAGTAACAAAATAAAACATTAAAATTCTTCTGTGAAAATTATTTTAAATTCAATGATCGAGTAAAAGAATTAAGCAGAAGAATCAATTCAAGTACAAGAATCAAGCAGAATGGAATTTGTATAACTAAAGATAGGTAAAAGCATAGATTTTAAAGAAGTCATACTTAACAAACGTGATTAACTTTTTTTAGGAAGTAAAAATAAAAACTGCTAAAGGTAATGTAGCAGGTGTAGTCAGCATTTAAACTTGAAGAAGGCTTTCGAAACAGTACTGACTAGTGTAAGTGGTTTAGATAATGTGATATTGATGGGCAAATCATCAGCTGGTTGAAAAAATTGCTTAGAAAATGAAGCCGTATCATAGAATCATAAAATCATAGAATTGTTATGGGTGGAAAAGACCTTTAAGATCGTTAAGTCCAACTGTTATCTAACTCTACCAGGCCCAATTCTACACTATATCCCTGAGCACCATATCTAGATGGCCTTTAAATGCATCCAAGGATGGTGATTAAACCAGTTCCCTGGACAGCCTGTTCCAGTCTTTGATAACCCTTTCAGTGTAGAAGTTTTTTCTATTGTCTAACCTAAACCTCCCCTGGTGCAACTTGATGCCATTTCCTCTTGTCCTAACTTGTGAGAAGAGACCAATGCCCACCTCTCTACAACCTCCTTTCATGTAGTTGCAGAGAGCAATAAGGTCTCCCCTCAGCCTCCTTTTCTTCAGACTAAACAACCCCAAGTCCCTCAGTCTCTCCTCATAAGACTTACTCTCAAGACTCTTCACCAGTTTTGTTGCCCTTCACTGGACCATCTCCAGCACCTCAATGTTCTTCTTTTACTGTGGTGCCCAAAATTAAGCACAGTACTCATATGAGCACAGGGCACATATGATAAATGGTACTAGATTAAGTATCAAGAAGCTGACAGATAAAGTGTTAAAAGACTGCTAGCATTAAATCTACCCTCACTCATAAAATAAATCACTGACCTGACAGGGAACCCATAACAATGTGTTCAAATGCACTTATGACATGCCGATCAAAAAAGAATAAACACATAAGGCAAGTTGTATTAGTTCTTCCATGGGACAGTCTCCAAGCCAATTTATGTATTTTGCAAACAAAAGCATGGAGACCCAAGCAGGGGTAGCTGGTGCTCTAATTCTGTGGTAACTCTTTCAACGTGCAAAAGACTAAGATTGGCAATCCCAAGCACAAATACAGGCTGGGCAGAGAATGGAGCAGCCCTGAGGAGAAGGACTTGGTGGTGTTGGTTGATGAAAAGATCAACATGAATTGTCTATATGCATGTGCAGCCCAGAAAGCCAACCACATCCTCGGCTGCAACAAAAGAAGCTTGGCCCGCAGGTCGAGAGAGGTGATTCTGCCCCTCTACTCCACTCTCGAGAGACCCCACCTGGAGTACTGTGTCTAGCTCTGGAGCCCTCAACATAAGAACAACATGGACCTGGTCGAGCAAATCCAGAGGAGGACCATGAAGATGATCAGAGAGCTGGAACACCTCTCCTATGAGGATAGACTGAAAGAGTTGGGCTTGTTCAGGTTGGAGAAGACAAGGCTCTGGGGAGACCTTATAGCAGCCTTTCAGTACTTAAAGGGGGCCTACAGGAAAGGTGGAGAAGGATTCTTTATTAGGGAGTGTAGTGATAGGATGAGGGGTAACAGTTTTAAACTGAAGGAGAGTAGATTTAGACTAGATATTAGGACGAAACTCTTTACTGTGTGGGTGGTAAGACACTGGCACAGGTTGCCCAGGGAAGTTGTGGATGCCCCATTCCTGGAGTTCAAGGCCAGGTTGGATGGGGACAACAGGGCTTTGGGTAACCTAGGAGGTGTCCTTACCCATGGCAGGGGAGTTGGAACTAAATGATGTTTAAGGTCCCTTCCAACTCTAACCCTTTTATGATTTAATGTCTGTATTCTAAATCAGCCATTGGAGGAACCATCTGAGGAGTATTTGTGTGCTTCAGGCCCTGGTCTAGGATCCCTATCTGGCGTGATAGTGGTTGTCTCAGTTCCACTTTCAGTCTGGAGCATTGAACCCACCCCAGAGGAAAATTCATTGAAATGTTACCAAAAGAAAGTTTTTCATTAATCAACATTTTCTGAGAACAAACATTTTGCTAAAAAAAATTCAAAGCTGAATTAGAAAACTACTACTTCTTACTAGTCTACTTAATGAGGACAGCCGGACTATATACATGCTTAAAGATGAACATGTATCTAATTATCAATTGAATCTTCAATCTCAAATGAATACCATTTGGTTCACACATTACGAGCACATTTTGGAGCAGTGTCATTTCCATCAAACCCAGCAGTAGAAACTCAGGAAAAAAAATCAGAAACCATAGATCACTCACTTCAATTCTTGATTTCAGATTTAGCAAAACTCAACAGCTCCTCCAAAACAACCTTCCATCACTTGTACTTGGTTAAAGTTCTCATCAGAAATTTCTCAGGACCTTGTTTAGCCAAAGAGCAAAATCAGTACTTCATAGTCATCCCTTTGATCCATTAGCTTGCAGCCAGCCAGCTATATTTTTTCTTGATATTTTCTGCATTCTTTAATTCATGAATCTATTCTTCATTCTTCTTTTACTATTCTCGTTATATCTTCAGGAAGTCCTTTCAGGTTTTTTTTCACACCAGTTTCAAAGAATTCATCACTATCTTTGGGTAAACTCGTCCACAGACACAAAATAAGCAGCTGCCTTTACCAGAACAACTCATTAATCTACCTCTTTTCTCCGGTTTTGTTTGGACTGAAATGTTTATACCATTTTCTAATGAAATTTTCTCTATCAGTTAAAAAAGAACTCTTAATTTATTTCCTATTAAGCCTTCTCTATTACCATCTTCCTTAATAACTGGTAGCATCATTATGTCTGCTGTAAACCCATATGTGAGCCCATAATCTCACCACAGTACTCATCAGGGACTTTTCTGCAGGTTCTATACTCAGTATATGTTAGGCCTTAGAAATGCTGCTGTTGTGAAAGGCGCTCACCATCACTACTGCAACAGACATTTCTTTGTCTCTATAAAATGTACTCATGCTCCACCCATTCTAACCCAGTAAAAACAAATAATATTGCCATGGCTGGTAAAACACCACAAGTTTTGCCTTGACCTAATAGTTCAGGGTCTCAAAACTTGCCTGGGTTTGCCCTGCTATAAATGGGTTTTAGTTTGTTTTATCTGTAATAACTGTTGCCCAGTGGTTGAGTGATTACTGTCTATCTTGTTTCAGTGTAGTTCTGAAAACACAATGCATGGTAAAGGGCTAACAGAGCTAGGTAATCACAAAAAAAAAGGCAGCCCTTTGTGTTAACTGAAGACAGTTGTCTGTTGTGCAACTCTTAAATTTTAGTTGGGTTCAGTAGAAAGAAGTAGTCTATGTTAAGAAGACGTAAAAATAGTGTCAAACAAACTGACTATTGCAGTGTTGATACCAATGTAACTGTACTACTAACAATATCTATTGTATTTTTTTGTTGCAATGACAAAATTTTAATTGGACTGTATGCATGATGAGTTAGTTCCCTTTTACCGATAACAAAACTTTCAATGTAACATAATACCCATCTGGAATGCTTCTGCTAAAATCAATGCACATCCCCTGACTCATTCTTCACTTTCTCTGTCATCGAGTAATGATCTTTTCTTGTCTTTGCTCCACAAACCCTTTCCGTCTTAAACTTACACTACATGATTCAGGAAGTTCAGGAAGTAAAATTTTATTCAGTATATAATTCCAATGTTTTTCACCTTTTCCATAGCTATGGGAAAAATTATTATTGTACCCACCCCCCTCCACATTTTTTCTTCAGACATAGCAAGAATACTGTCTAACAATAGATCTTAATCCCTCTTTAAAACACTTTTTTTTTTTCTGAAACACACTAAAATTTTCAATGCTACACAGCTGGTTTATAAACACCACTGTCTGCCTGAATATTACGTCCTGTTCCTCAGTCTGTATCAACAGGTTAACTTGCATCTATATTGTAAGTTGCCTTAATGAGGACCATCTAATTTTTGTGTTTGTTCAAGACCTCCAGAGTCCTCGTTAGTTTTGATTGCCGTCCACTATACCTGTGTCTCTCCCACTAAGTAAAAAAGGGAACAGGAGCTGACTCCTAGTCCTCATCCAAATGATACCAACTGGGTTACATATGCACAGCTTAAAGCTGCTTTCCACTAGATCCGAGCAGGGGGAGAGTTTTACTAGTTTGAAATAGGTCAGGGAGTGAATAAGTAAGGTTAGGAAACAGATAGGTGCTTAAGATTATTTCCCAGCTCTCTTTTTCTTAAAAATACTGATGCACCCTCTAATATGTTAGAATTAATTATAGTAACATGAAAGGTGGATTTATGGCGACCCTTCACTTCCTTTTCCAAGAAATGCTGTACTATTTCTGCTTTGACCTTTGCAGAAGGGAATTTTGGGAATAGCCAGTGAAATAGGTCCTAGTACCTCTTAGATTCACCTCAACATTTTCCATACTTTTTCCTTCCCATGATTATTTGGTTTCTGAGTTTAAAAATTAAGGGAAAGAAATAATTTTTACATAGTTTCAGTGAAGATGAACATAATTCAAAATATTCTGGTGAAACACACAGAGGAACAGAGGTTAACCACATGGTTAAAGGCTTAAACAGTTCAGTGTTCATTCAGAGAAACTCGTCTTTGCGTTTAGAAGATGTTGTCTTTGAGTGTCATTTAACCTTCTAGAGATCATTATGGGTTTAGTTAGTTCTTAAATGTCTCCCCAGAAAGCAGTTCAGAATGAGCAAGACTGGAGTAGTGAACAAAGAAATTGTTCAGATATTACTTTGGCAATTACAATTTAAGAAGTACAGCAATTTAATGGATATAAAGAAAATAACCACAGAACACAACAGTGATACCTTCCTACAAACATTCCAGTAAAGCCTCCGAACCATTAACATAAAAAGGCCATTCAAGTGAAACATGTTAAATATGCATTATACAAAAAAAATGGATCAAGGCAAAAATGCTGTTCTGAGTCCATCCTTAATCCCACTTATTTTGCAAAATGCAGTGCAATAAAGCAAGAAGGGCATGTTCTGAAGTGTTTTTTCAGCAGAAAACTCTATAAAAAAATACTTTTTTTCTGGAAAAATTCGCTCTTCCAAGGTATTTTAATCTTATTGGAACTGTTTGTTTCATTTGAATTTGAAAATAAGTTCTGAAAAACTCTACATGTGGTATTGCATAGCATTCCTTAACTCCTTCAAGGGGGTAATGGAAACTTTTCAACAAGAGGAATTAGACAGGAGTCATACAGAGCCACACAGGGTCTTCTCGCTATTAGGCTGACCTGCCATACAGACGATTGCAAATAATCAGTAGGCTGGGAATCAAGTCCAAAATAGCAACAGGAAGAAATTAACCCAAATGCAGGATACCTGCCCCCTCTGAAAACAATAATCACCTCATTATTTTGATATCTTGGATATTGTATCCTCCTGGAAAGTTCTATGTAAGTGCAAGTTTGGGGAAAAAATTGTATTTGGTTCATGTTTACTTGTGTACCTAGTGCTGTTAATGGATAGTGCAGGGGTGTAGAATCTGATGAAATATTTTATAAACAGCTGGCAGAAGTCTCACGATCATCTGCCCTTGTTCTCGTGGGGGACTTCAACTTCCCAGATGTCTGCTGGAAATGCTACACAGCAGAGAGGCAGCAGTCCCGGAGGATCCTGGAGTGTGTGGAAGACAATTTCCTCACACAGCTGGTGAACGAACCAACTAGGGGAAGTGCCCTACTGGACCTACTGTTTGTTAACAGAGAAGGTCTTGTGGGGGATGTAAAGGTTGGAGGTTGTCTTGGGCTCAGTGATCATGAAATGGTAGAATTTTCAATTCTTGGTGAAGCAAGGCAGCAACTTGGTGAAGCCAGCAGAACTGCCACCTTGGACTTCCCAAGGGCAGACTTTATCCTCTTCAGGAGCATGGTTGAGAGTGTCCCTTGGGAGGTAGTTTCGAAGGGCAAAGGTGCCCAGGAAGCCTGGTCTTACTTCAAGCAGGTAGTCTTAGAAGCACAGGAGAAGGCCATCCCCATGGCTCAAAAAACGAGCGGACGAGGAAGAAGACCAGCCTGGCTAAATAGAGAGCTTTGGCTGGACCTCAAGAACAAAAGGAAAGCTTACATTCTCTGGAAAAGGGGGTTGGCATCTTATGAGGATTATCATGATATAACAAAGCTATGTAGGGGGAAAATTAGAAGGGCCAAAGCTCAATCAGAACTCAGCTTGGCCACTGCAGTTAAAGACAATAAGAAGAGATTCTTTCAGTATATCAATAGGAAAAGGAAGACTAGGGAAAATGTAGGCCCACTGATGAATGAGATGGGTGCTCTTGTGGTGGAAGACACAGAGAAGGCAGAGTTACTGAATGCCTTCTTTTCTTCGGTCTTCACTGCTAAAGCTGTCCCTCATGAATCCCATACCCTGGAGGCAAGGGGAAAGGTCTGGAGAGAGGAAGGTTTCCCCTCAGTTGAGGAGGACCGGGTCAGAGA
>NW_009646523.1:1208318-1211460 GCF_000708025.1 Charadrius vociferus
ACATCTCTCATATGAAGAAAGGCTGAGGGACTTGGGTCTCTTTAGTCTAGAGAAAAGAAGATTGAGGGGGGATCTTATTAATACTTACAAATACTTAAAGGGAGGGTGCCAGGGGGATGGGAGCAGCCTTTTTTCAGTGGTGCCCAGTGATAGGACGAGGGGTAATGGGCACAAGCTTGAACATAGGAAGTTCCATCTTAACATGAGGAGGATCTCCTTTACCTTGAGGGTAGTGGAGCACTGGAACAGGCTGCCCAGAGAGGTTGTGGAGTCTCCCACTCTGGAGACATTCAAAACTCACCTGGACGCTGTCCTGTGCAATCTGTTGTAGGTGACCCTGCTCTGGCAGGGGGGTTGGACTAGATGATCTCCAGAGGTCCCTTCCAACCCTAACCATTCTGTGATTCTGTGATTCTGTGTGGGGGGGGGATATCTGAATTTGTTCTCACACCTTATCCTCTTGAACTGTGTGATGAACTTACATGTAAATAAGGAGTAAATTTTACCCTCAAAAAAGCATGCAGAATTATTCAAAATCATCACATAGCTGATGTAAGCATGCCTAGTTGAAATATACTTGTATCAATACTGACCTTGATTCACTGACATCATTGGGACATCTCTGTGATTATCCAAGCACAGATTTTTGATCTAATAGAGTATGTAAAGATTTATGACCATAGAAGACTGCACTGCTGTTTCAAAACTAGCTGGAAAAAAAACCCAAATATTTAAGGAATAAAACCTTGTTTTGACATAGTTAGGCTGACTTGAGTAAAGCAAGAGTAGGGACGTAGAGGTGCAGATCAGAGGTTCCTAGTCAGCACAGTCTGACAGCGAGATCTTCATTTTCATGGGCAGCTCTTCACTGTTAGCAACTCCCTCCACTGCACGGAGGCCAGAAATGAGACAAAACTCTGGTTTTGCCTTAGTTGAAGCATTACCTTACCATCAAACATTGAAAGTGAGGAGCACTGCAAACAAATGGAAAAGCATATGTGAAGCAGCTCATGTAGCTGAAGTGACGCTAAATGCCTTGCTGAATGAGGACATGAGCTCTCCCTTGTTTTTGTATTCAGGGAGAGCAAGAGCAATAACTGAGGGCATTGAGTGATATGCAAGGAAGATTTATCTCCTTTCTCCTACTTTACATACTAGCCTCCGGGCCAACTATAAGCAAGCATCAGCTCTTCAGCTTTACAAATGATTCTGGCTATTGCTCTGTGATTATGCATGTGCCCTATGAATCGTAAAAGGTCAGAAGAAGCACTTAAAACTCTGAACGTGCAACAGTGCACTCTTCCACTCTAAATGTAGCAAAAGCAGCTTTCAATATTGTTTTTCCTTTGACCATCACAGGTTCAGAATGTTTTCTTCCTACAGCGATCAAGAATAAGCTACAATCCCTCTTTGGTACTATGCACTCTAGATCTTAATCATCTATTTATACAGACATTTCCTCTTTACAAATAAATGTAGAGTGAAACAGAATAAATATTCATTTAAAACTCAAATATTTATGTTTTGGAAAATGCCTGTTTACCAGAAATTCTTCAAACAGAATGATGTTCTCCAGCTGCAGGGAAGGTTTCCATTAAAATGCTTTTATATTCATTACATTCACTGCTATAGCAGAGTGACCCTCTGTTGGATAATGAGTGAGTTAGGGTTTCAAGTTACATCAAATCCTTCCTTCTATCTGTAACAGGAAGGCTGTGGTGGTGTAAATTAGCTGGTTAGCTGATGAAAGGGGTTGATAACACCACAAGGAATGCAAAACCTGTTGATCTCTATATACAATGTAATGACGGATGTTTCCTTTAGAAAAAGCTTTCTTTAAAAAAAAAAAAAAAACCACAAAACTTTTATGTGATGGATAAGACTACAACAGCATGCAAGATAAGAAGCGCACTTCCGCACTGATTTGCACTGATTTGCCTGACAGCAGCCTAGAAACATGTCCAGAGCACAGCCTGGCTGACAGCAATACCCTAGGCTGATCATTCATACAGCATGATTTTCACATGGTTGGTTTCTGGGAGGCTGCCTTGCCAGATAGGTGAATCACTTCCTGCTACCATCACCCTGAAAAAGGCTAATATGAAAAAAGCAGTCTGTCACTTCACTGTTCTCGGCAAATTTGGAGAAGGAGACTAAGGAAGAGCCACAGATCCTCTGGAATATGTCTGCTGTCTCTCCTACATGACCCTCCAACTTTACCTCCTTCATTTCCTTGATCTTTTTTTTAAATCTACCTCTGAGATGTAATGTCTTCCTTTGCCACCCATCATTTAATGCTCTAATCTCTTCTGAACACCCCAGAAATGCATAGTTTCTTCCTGGCTAAGTCTTCTCCATGGCCCTCTCATACCTTACCTTCTTATCTGAAGACCAACACAGTTTGTTGTGAAATATGCCAGACTCACACATGTGACCCATCATGACACCAAAAGCTGGAATTCATTTGATGATTTAAATTATTTCTTGCTGATAAAATATTTAACAGGAGGTTACTCACAGATAATATTTGGCATATTTCCTGGAAACACTATGGGTCCATTCTTAAAGCACGTAAATTATTAATGATATTTTATAAGGCACTGATTAGTGAGCCCTTCATACCACTCAATACATTCACAGGAAGTCAGCTTTTCCAACTCAAACCAAGATTAGTAACACACAGAAAACAATAAATAATAAATACAGGTCTTCTTCCTCTGGCACAGCAACAGCAGCAAAGTGAAGACAAACACTTTTTTAAGCCAAAGGATGAGGAATTTAGCTATTTTGCTTCTCAGCAGAACCAAACTGAAATACACTATGGGTAGTGATAAACTGTTTGGGTTTTTTTGAACTTCAGTATCAGTGGAGGGGAAAATCACAACATAGTCAAAGAAGTAGAAAGGAAAATAACTTTGTGAAATGCTGCTGATTGCTAGTTTACTGTGAAGAATCATAGAATCATAGAATGGTTTAGGTTGGAAAGGACCTTGAAGATCATCGAGTTCCAACCTCCCCCTGCCATGGGCAGGGACACATCTGACTAGACCAGGTTGCCCAAGGCCATGTCCAGCCTGGCCTTGAACACCTCCAGGGATGGGGCCTCAACAACCTCTCTGGGCAACCTGTTTCAGTGCCTTAC
>NW_009646523.1:1212580-1213330 GCF_000708025.1 Charadrius vociferus
TATCAGATACGATGGCTGGTGGTTTAGCGACTTCATCTGCCAGTTCCCTCAGCACCTGTGGATGTATCTCATCAGATCCCATGGACTTGTGCACTTTCAGGTTCCTCAGGTGGTCTCACACTTGATCCTCACCTACAGTGGGCGGTTCTTCACTTTCCCAATCCTTGCCTTTACATTCCGTATCATGGGCAGCGTGGCTGCAGTCCTTGCCAGTGAAGACTGAGGCAAAGAAGTCATTTAGGACCTCGGCTCTGTCTCTGTCCTGGTTAACCAGTTCTTGCATTTCCTTCCGGAGAGGGCCCACATCTTCCCTAGTCTTTCTTTTCTCACTGACATAAAGAAGGATTTTTTGTTTGTCTTAATGTCCCTGGCCAGGTTTAGTTCTCTCTGGGCTTTAGCTTGTCTGACTCGATCCCTGGCTGCTCGAATGATTCTTCTGTATTCCTCCCAGGCTACCCACCCCTGTTTGCACTCCCTATAGGCCTCCTTTTTTCTTTTGGTCATGTCCAGGAGCTCCTTGTCCATCTATTCAGGGCTCCTGGCTTTTCTGCCTGCCTTCCTCTTTGTGGGGATGCATCGCTCCTGAGCTTGGAGGAGGCACTCCTTGAATATTTACCAACTTTCTTGTGCCCCTTTTCCCTCCAGCGCTTCATCCCACAGCACCATACCAAGGAGCTTCTTCAAGAGGCCAAAGTCAGCTCTCCCATGGTCCAGGGGGGTCAGCCTGCTGCACACTTTCCTCGCTGCCTC
>NW_009646523.1:1213353-1224752 GCF_000708025.1 Charadrius vociferus
AGGATCTCAAACTCGACCATTTCATGGTCACTACAGCCCAGGCTGCCCTTGAGTTTGACACTGTCTACCAGCCCCTCCTTTTTGGTAAGGACAAGGTCCAGCATAGCTCCTTTCCTCGTTGATTCCTCAACCACTTGGAGAAGGAAGCTGTCCTCAATGCAATCCAAGAACTTCCTGGATTGCCTATGCCTGGCCGTGTTACTCTTCCAACAGATGTCAGGGTGGCTGAAGTTACCCATGAGGACCAGGGTCTGTGAACGTGATGCCGCCCCTATCTGTCTATAGAGGGCTTCATCCACTCGGTCCTCTTGGTCGGGTGGCCTGTAGCAGACTCCCACTGTAATGTCCCCTGCTCCCGATTTCCCGTTAATCCTGACCCATAGGCTCTCAGTTGGTTCTTTATCCATCCCTAGAAATGAAATATAAAACTACAAAACATATCACCTATGTGTGACCATATCGGAAACTCACTTTTGTTACTTACTGTTGGTTAAGCAGTACCTTAATCCTAGTGAAATCAGTAAGGACACTACTCAGGGAAACAATTCATAATGGGTACTTCTGGCTGTAAAAATGTTATGATTTTTCATTTAACATAAAGATTATAAAATAAATATCTCAAGCAATAAACTAAGGTCTGATTGTTTCTATTCATTCTTTAGCTATTTAAGCCATGCAGGTCTCCTTCTCCCCTTGCCTGATTTCTTGCTCTTTGGGATGCACTGATCCTGAGCTTGGAGGAGGTGACGCTTAATTAGCAGCCAGCTCTCTAGAGCCCCCTTACCCTCTAGAGCCCTTTCCCATGGGATTTGCCCAAGCAATTCTTTGAAACGATCATTTAACATAAAGATTATAAAATAAATATCTCAAGCAATAAACTAAGGTCTGATTGTTTCTATTCATTCTTTAGCTATTTATCCCAAGGTCATTTAGTTTTGTACATCTCCTTCACATTACAGGAAGTAATTCATTGCCTAAAGCCCAGCATTCTTCAAATTAACCTTGGGCCCGTTCTAATCCAAACTGTGAACGGTTCCTTTATATAACCCTTCTACTCTCTTATCCATAATGTAAATTTAGTAGTCTGTCTTGTCAGGGCAAAACGATGTGCTCGTTATTGTTGTTAGCAGAATTTCTCACTCTCCTTTTACAAGTTTTCTAATTAATTATATTCTGATAAAAAATATTTATATCAAGGCTTATGATTTTATTAAAAATGTTTGGGTTGCCCTAGAAAATATGCAGGGGGTCATGTATCCAGTTCATCCCAGAACTGACAATCTAGACCTAATACAGATGTCAGAATCTGAGCTGAAAGTGAAGCCCCTTTACTTTCCCCAACACCCAGGAAAAAGCCATCAGTTAGGGCTCCTGAAGGATGCAGGCAGATATTGTGAAGGGTGAGGACTCACCAAATTCTGTTCTTACATGAGCATGGGACAGGGGAGGAATCAAAAAATGTCCATTGCCTGAGCACAGCTTTGGTTATTCCTTCCACTCTCCTGCTTTTCCACGAACAGAGGCATAATCATCTTCCCAAAGCCCGAGCTGTCAGAAAAATCAGTCAGAAACATCAAAAATCTAGCAATTAGGCTGAACAAGCTAAAGGCACTGATTCTCTTTACTCCTATTTCTCATAGGGACCTCTCTTTACTGCTGACTGGGCTTTCCTTCTGTAGATGGACCCTCTTCGGCCAAAAGAGGACTTGCTCCAAATTCTCCTCCTAAACTAACAACTGTGAGTAGAGCCATAGCACAGGGTCAGGGTCAGGGCAAGTTGGGCATGACAGTGGCGGACAGGCGACAGGCTTCAGGCTTCATCTTTTCTAAACAGACAGTTTAGACAGTTCCTGAAAAGGGAAAAAACTATCCCAGGGATTAGTACTGAGTAGTTGTAGACCAGGGATCCACCGAGGAGAAAAAAAAAACCAAAAAACCAAAACCTGCTAAGGTGTAAGCAGCAGTAGTACAAGCCGTTTTGTTTCCTTTGCTTGATTTGTTTATTTTTCTACAGTCCCCTCTGTCTTGACCCCCTTGCTACACAGCTACATGGTCTGTCTTTATGGCAGTTCTGGTCATACACAGAGATCTGTTTTAAGTGACCCCCCAAGAGACCAGCAAATCTAATTCAACTTTAAGAGCTGTGCTTTATATAAAGACAAAAATAAAATGTCCTTGGAAATCACTACATGCCACTTGCAAATAATTTCCTAATAACACGCAAATTCAAGAATTCAGGTAACATTCAATTGAACCGCGTGACTGTATAACAAAAAGCTGGAAAAGATTTTTGAAAAAGGACTACTAGAATGATTATTCCAGAAAATGTTGTTTCCTAATAACTAAACTTTTCCCTATGGTGTAGCAAGACAGATACCCTCAAAACAGAGGTACTCTAGGTTGTGGGTTATTTTAGAAGTTTTTCATCAACACAAATGATGACTGTACTTGATAGGAAATCTTTTCAGCCAAGCATGTCAACCACTTGACGCTGAATTCTAACAAAGGTAAGAATTCTTCTGAGGTTTTCATTCTATTTTTAAAATATTCTATCTTAGATTCATGTTATAAATTCACCAGTGACAGTAGTGCAGGCATGGTTCCTCTTAAGCAAATGTGGTTATACTGTGTGCTCTGTCTGAAAGACTATAAAACCTTCCTATCTTTAATCCTTGGATCAGAAAGGTTAATAATTTAGCAATATACAGCAAAAAGAAAAGAACATGCAGAATATTGTGTTTCTATTTTATGTTAAGGGGTAAGTACTGAGCATAAATGCTACATGCTGGTAATTAATACTAACCAATTTATTATTTCCTTTTGAGGAAATATACATTCTTTCAAAAAACATTTGTGGTGTAGAAAAAACTTATCACACTCCTAAAATATAAATGCTTCTAGTAACTTACTCAAAGAAAAGACAACATTCTTTGAATAGCCAATGTTCATTAAGTTTAACTTTTACTACTCATCAGAGTGCTTCCTACATGAATTGTTGTTTTTTACTGTGCACCTGAAGACCTGCATTTTTGGTTTTTACTGTGACCTATGGCGTTTTTTCTCTTCTAATTCACAGAGTCAGTACTTTCTGGAGAATGTCCCTCAAATACCCTTTAGTATGTCCCTTTCATTCGCCTTTTACATATTACAAACTGATATTCCAAGTGGGCTCCTTCCTCATCTCTATTTCATGGGAGGAGCAGAGATTGCAATCAAATAAGTGCAATCACTTCAGCTGCCTGGCTAGACTATGAGTCTATCAGCTCTAAAAGATCACTTGTGTGTGGCTGGTGCTCCCAGCAATGGGTAAAATGCATCTTTAAGGTCTTGTACTAACAACTCTTGTAATGAGCAAGGTAGTAATTGGATCTGTGCCTAACAACATCAAGCAAATCCTTTGTGATTACGTCTCCAACCTTAAATGTAAGGACCCAGAACAATCAACAAATCTCTGGTGCCCTCTGTTCCTGGATAATCTGTGTTAAAAAAAAAAAAAAAGGAAAAAAAAAAAAGAAAAAAAAAAGAAAATATCAGATGCCTTTTTTTTCACTGCTAATTTTTTAATGTACTGTCTTCTAAAGGTCTCTTAACTCATATTCGTCTTCTTGCTATTAGACTAAAGCACGAATTAGAAGATCTAGTTGCTTTTAGACAGGTTTTCTAAGACTGAGATCAATTACTCCCTTTGCATACTACACATTTACTGTAAGTACTTCACAGCCTAGACCCCAGGAAAGGCCAGCTCAGTTACTGTGGAGACCTAAATGCATGCAGGAAAGGGATTAGGTGCTGATTGATACAGACAGTCAATTAGTACTTCAAAGGGAAGCTGACTCCTTGTTTTATACACACAGAACATGGGATAAAAGATTGTAGTTTGATGTCTTGTAATCTCTGTTGCTTCAGTGTTGACCAGGACAGCATGATATTGGAGGGTTTCTCGGAAGTTAAAAGAGTCCCGCATTGGTTCCTAATGGAATGGAAGCACTAAGAGAAACAATGACATTATGTGATCTGTACACACGAGCTTTCCTAAAGTATTTCAGGCTGCAGTGACTCTCTGGGACTCTGTCTGTTCAAGTCAAAAGTATTCTTAATCTCTGTGATGTGCTGATCAAACCTTGAACTGTCAGGTCAAATTATTTCCACAAAACCAGTTCTATTTATGATTAATTAAAATTTCTTCTTGATTGCATATGGTCCTTTTTAATGTATAATCCCTTCATTGTCTAGTGATTGGGAGTATGGGCCCAATCCCTAAAATAAAAAACAAATCATTTCAATGCATGTTATGCCTATGCTGAGATGTATTATATTCACCCATTTGGTAAAGGAAACAAAAAGCAGAAATCTAAGCTGATAACAAGTAAACCAGTATACTGTAAAGGAAGAGTTTTCTTAATGGTGAATAAATAACAATTCAACTATGTACACTAGAATAAAACTTTTGCCCTTAAAAAGACTGGCTGTATGTCAGCTTTCCAATACACTGATATTTCTGTATACGTTCTGGTCTCCTTTCTTCTCAAAGTAGCAAAACATCATATTAGTATGTAACTACAAGCAACAACACTCAACAAAATATTTGGTCTTTTCTATACAGTACTTTTGGTTTTGTTCAAATAAGGAATATAAACAATGAATGGAATTATTTAAGGATATGACAGCTAAAAATATGATAAATTATTCATAAATTATTTTTATTATTCCTAAATTATTCCAAATTTTCTTTTGTTCCTCTCTTTCTTTTCCTTTCTTCTTCTCCTTCTCCTCCTTCTCCTTCTCCCTCTTTTGATAAAAATCTTGAAGTCCTCTCTTTACTTATGTTAATTATGTATTTTAACCTATTTGTTCTGTCTCACCTAAGATAAATATAAGGGGATTCCTGTCCAAATGAGGCTAAGAATGAAAAAGAGAGAACACAATCTAAGATGGATCTTTAGAGTCATCCAAATTTAAAAGTTCAATTGAAGCATCTAAGTAAGGAGGGGAGGAGTGCTAGATTCATCTCACCTGCCTTTAAACAACTAAAATTTAGATGTCTACATGTGAGCTAGTCATCCTGTATGAAAAACTTCACAGGCAGTGGAAGAAATAAGCACTTTTAGAGAATGACAATGTTGATCTATTTTAGATATCTACATTAGAATGAAAGAAATTGGTCTCTGCAGTGCTAAGATATCTCAGTTTTATCAGATATATTCTGTCAGAATCTGATTATCATTAAGTTCATATATGGTAAATGAACTTCATAAGTAAATGAAGTAAATTACACTCCAAAGTGTAATTTAACCTATTTAATTTTTGAACTGCCTTCAGCACAGAATAGTCTCTCTTTGATTTGCTTGTCAGAGAAAGCTACAACAATAAGCTTTTTCATTTGCTTTTGTTTCCTATTTTGTGTACTGAATACAAGAGATTTTTTATTAACTGCAGATATAGCAGTAATTATGTATAAGAACTGATTACAGACTTCTCACAAGATGTTTTAAAAGTGTGATTAAACAAATAACTGTATGAAAATAATGTATTCAGATTAATTATTCATTGGGTATCCATTAGTCTAGAACAATGAGAGAAAATTATTTCTTATCCAATTTACAAGCTAGATCTTAAATTTTCGTAGCCCTGACATTGTTTGGCTCTGAGCATACTAAGCATTGTTGATACTGATCTGCTGCGATGTGTGTGTGTTCCTATCAACTCTTCCAGCTCACTTATACAGGTTTTCTTCCTTTGAAACTATGAGAAAAGTTTCTTCTTTTTTAGTTCATAGTTCACCACATGACATCTTAGCAGTCTCCATGTCTTCATATGCATATTTTCTAGCCTAGCCCAGGGGAAACTATTTCTTAGTGTAACAGCCAGAGTGATACTACAGCACAGATAATGTTGTAAGAACTATGCCCTAGAATGCCAAGAAGCGGAATAGAGTTTTTGATGCTTTCTGGTTTTCAGTTGCAACTCCACATTGTGGGTGCATTATGTTACTGGGTTTTGTTTCTGTCACTATGTAACAGTATAACTTGGAATTTTAATTGCTCCCAAATCCTACCGTTACCTATATCCAGTGCCAGTGCTGTGATAGCACTGTGATAACATGTTCTAAAGGGCAGAAACAAATAAGCACCTTTTCACTGATTAAAAGCTAAAATGTACATCAACACTCCTCTTGTGATGCTGAGATCAACTGACAGAGAATTTTACCTTGAAGATAGGTCTCAACATAGAAGACAGGATACAACGTAGAAACAATTCTTGAGGTACACAGCGCAACCAGCTCTTAGAATGACTATGGAAGCTAAAGAGCTATCTAACTTTTAGTATATTCATCTCCATCTGTGACAAATGTGATTTTGTTTCTCTTTCATCCTCATTTATTTAGCACAGATTCAGGTCTGCTGAAAGAAGAGAACAATAAGGTGTGCCCAAATGTTTTAAACTAGCAATTTTGTCTGTGGCTCTAAAAAGGAAGAACTACTTGAAATCATTCAAAAAGCTGCTTATGTGTATTTTGTTTCATTTCTGGTTCTGGCCCTCCTTTTGGGGCACAGTAAAACACAGCTTCCATCAAATCCTCTTGCACATCTTTTTCCATGACACAGAGAAATAAAAGTGTCCAAATCTCACCACAAAATGGAACCGGGGCCTGCCTAGGGTGCACGCCCAGTCCTGCTAAGCAGGAAATCCTACCTGATCTAGTAATTAAACTTGCTTAAGAGGATTGTAGTGTTAGTAATTTTTTCCTGAATCCAAAGCACTTTCAAGCAGGAGTTTTCAGCTGAGAAATAAACGATGCTGAGGTGTTCAGCAGTATGATTTTAGTACAATGCTTAAGATGACTATTTCTACCTACAGGCTTTGTTGAATGAAGCTCTCCTGAGAGCTTGTATGATATTTAATACTCTTGTATAATATTTTGAGAGATGATTCACCTGAAAGCCCATTCTGCCTGTATAATACACTTCTCAGTTCAGTCAGTTGTCCCGAACCAACTGTTTCCTCCATAGAGTGATGCATTTTCTGAACAGGATCAGAGGTTTCGCTTCATACTGTTGCTAACTCATAAAACACGAGCGTTGAAGGACCATTGGCCCTTTTGCCACAGACTCCTATACCCAGCAACATTTACCTCATCCATCAATCTCATGGCAACTCAACTAAGAATCCAGTTGGACAGTTTAAGAATTATTTTTCTTTTCTCATACAAAGGAGGCCCTACACTGAACAACAGCAGCTTCAGAGTCACAGAATCATTTGTCTTCTCATAGTTTTATTCTTCCCTTTTCCAAAGCTCTATAAAAAGCTGCACAGCTTCCTGGGTTTGTAGCATCACTGAGGATCCTACCCTCTTACAAATTGTGCTCCCACACTATTTCTCATGACTTCTTCACTGACCTGCAACTTTTATCTACACAGCTCACAACAACTGATGTTTGTAAGGAGACTAAAAGAGGTAAATTAATTAGATATATGATCAGATAAAATTATGGTTCTCTCTTCACTTTCCCCAGCAAAAAAGTAGTGATGCAAGCAAATTTCCACAAAACCAACTTCTATCTATTAGAAAAGTTACTTTTATTCATAGGTAGTATCAGTTGTTTACTACTTTAAAGCACTTAAGTGTAGTCAACAGTGTTAGACCAGCACAGTTTTACAGAAAAGATGCTAAGGGAGTTTTATGGAAAAGATATAAAGGTCATCATGCAAAATGTTTAATGTTTTAATCCAGTTAGCATGAAAAATGGGTTTGTGTTGAAAGCACAAGCAGGCAGACTGGAAGATCTGGTTTACTTCCTAAAATATTCACAATATTTCTTTGTGTTCCATGCGATGTGTGTGAGCAACAGAATCGCATAACCTGATAAATAGAATCTCACAATCGACATACTCCAGTTTATTACACAGTCACCTCTGTTTAGCCTAGGCTGTCCTCTTTACAGATACACAGTGGCAGGGCCTTCTCTCCATGTAGATTAGATGATCCCTGGCTCTAAACGGGAAGAAAACTGAGTTTGTGTCAGAGTCTTTTTTTTTTTTCCTCTCTGGTTGGTCTTCGCTACTCTTCTCATTGGGGTGTGTATGTGACCACAGTGAGGCCTCCTGCCTCGGTTTACATTGAGTTTTATTCTCTTTAATTCCAATAAGGCCCAGGCTCCATCTCTTCTGGCTAGTGTTCCAACCCTTGCATTGTATGCAAAAAGGCAGGCACCAAGTGCCCATTTCCACATAGCCCAGGGCCTCAGATGAAGTTCACTCAGCAAATTGCCCCCAGGTGGACATATTCTCCAGACATTTCCTTTTGTTTTCCATCACTGAACAAAAAGATGGGCACCTAAATTTGATAGCATGTATCCTGCAATACAACCGTTGGGATCATTATCAGATGCAGAAAAGTCACTCACATAGTGTTGTGTTGTAATTCAAGAAAGATCTCCCTCTCTAACAGCTTCACAGTGTCTTGTAGATTAATTTTAGCATGAAGAACTGAAAACTATTCAACACTTCAACATAGTGGGCCTTATTTTCTGTAAGCACGTTTCACCATAGCATCATTACTGTTAATCGACTTTCTCATTCTTATGCAAGAAGACAGTAACACATTTAGAGCTTTGGGGGGTTTTTGAGGTTTGTTTTTTCCTTTTTTTCTTTTCTTTCGTGGTTGGTTTGGGGGGTTTTTTGTTTTTTGTTTTTTTTTTTTTTTGCTGAGTCACACCTTTGTTACTAAAAAACAGGGTTTTTTCTTCTTCTGTACTTGAAACATTGCTGCACTCATGATGCACAGAGTGTTTCCAAAGAACTGAACTTACATTTAACTACACAGATTCCATTTGATTTAATGGGAAGTGTGCAGCTTAATCCTATGCAAATCTTTTGACATTAAGAACATGTTTTTCACCCAGTTAGCATTTCAGTGAAGCAGATTTGGGAACAACTTTGTGACAATCTCTCTAAATCCTAGCAACCAATTCTTAGTTAAGCAGATGCTTTCTAAATAGGTTCTTTAAAACTTTTATGTACTTCTTCTATGGGTTTTCATATTTTTAAAAGTGATAAATACTGGAGTGCATTTCTCACCTGCTCAGCATTAATTTCTGATTCATAATCCCTCTACAAACAACAGGTTTATTGATTATAAAACCTCCCGCAATGCGTTCTTGCTAGTGTGTGTCTTTTCTATGAAAACGTGAAAAAAAAGCCTCAAACCCCTGAAAAATGGTGACTTGGAAATAAGCCACCTTTATTTTAAGGTTTTTTTGCAGTCAACATGTTGCCCCAGCAACCTAGGTTCTTACTGTCTGGCAGAAGACAGATTTCTTTGGTTCCATCATGATGCAAAGCTGAAAGAAGGAAGAGAGAGACAAGCAATGAAAATTCACCATTTCATTATTCGAATATGTGAATTACCCTGAGCTGCAGCCAAGCCATGGGTCTTATCCACAGTGTCCTTCAACACTTATTCAAACCCTTCAGTGCTGCAATTCTTCATTTCCATTAATTAAATAATTACACCAAACTCTGTGTAAAGATAGCATTCAACTGAATTCAGGCATTCCAAAATAGTTATTCAGTAAAGCTGAAGTTCATATTATTATGCCATGAATTGACAAAGATTTTGTTTATTTCCCTTACCAGAGTTTTTTAAAAGCTCCTTTAAAGAAAAAAAAAAAAAACAAAACACACAACAAAAAACCAACCCCAAAACTGAAATTGATGACATTTCACATAGGTGAAAAAACACAGAAATTAGTGTCCTACAATCTTAGTTCTTTATTTGATATCATGAGCATGTCATTATAATCTAATGCAGTTAATACATCTTAAAAATTAATTTCTTTGATGATTAAAAAAGGATTGTCCTTGCTTACATAGCATGAAGTCCATTGTTATTAGTGGAAAAAAGTGGTGCCTGAACAGGTTTATGTAATAAGATTACATTTTGGCCTTTTTTATGGTCCGTCTTTGGTACACATGGTCACAAACACTTTACCTTCAGTCAGTCACATGGCACAGGAGAAAAAAAACAAGGACGGATGAGAGAAATAACGGTGTAAACCAGCTCATTAGATGACCAGTTGCAAAGAACTGGCAGGAAAGGGAAGAAAGACATCTGAAAATACATACAGAAGGATGCAGCAGAAGCCATATATGCCTTGCAATAGAGTAAGTGATGACAATCAAGGGAGTGGTCTATATGACGTGCAGGATACAGTATTGTGCCTTTCAGATCTGTTCTTTAGTCTCTAACACTCTCCTCCATCTCTATATATACGATATAGATATTGGGCAGCCAAAACATCATTGTGTAGTGGGAAAATCAGAGATGAAGGGAGGACAGCTTGTGTACTAACCCACAGCTATCAGCCACCATACTGTGGAGGTGGGGGAGGAACTGATGTCCAGCTAGAGAAGAAAGTTCATTTCACTCATTACAGCATTCCATTTTATCTACTACATTTTGCTACTAGATGTGTCTATCAGCAAATGGAGATTTTGACAGAAGTGGAGGACAGTAAAACCTAAAGTAAGACCATGCATTATGTTTATAGGCAGTTTGGTAAATTTAGGAATGCCTAGGGAACTCAGAAGTGATATACACTGTGACACCAGCTGTGATACTAGACGTGAACACCATTCCCAGGTGTTCAAAGTCTTACACCTCTAACCATAAAAAACAATTCTCTACTGGTTTATGTGAAATATGTCAAGTTTTTTGACAGAAATATATTCTTCTGCCAGAGAAGCTTTCACTTTCATCTCTTGCAGATCATAATAGGCAACATTGGGAGGAGCATAGAGCAAAAAGTACAGGCAAGACAAAGAGGAATGAAATATTAATGATCATAGGAGGGACATAAGAGGGACAGATTTCCCCCTATTATGCACATCATGAGATATTTGAAAATTCTGTGAGAAAGCTGGAGACCTGGGCATACATCTCTTATTATTGTGAAGAAATAAAGGAGTGGCAGAATAGCGATGACACCAGGTTGGTGAAACTTACCAGTACTGAAGGAGAAGTTAGTAAATGGGATTAAAGGTTAAATTATGTCAGAAGCAACTTGACACCTATGAGGAAATCAGTCACTTCAGAAAGAATTGTGAAATGAAGTACCCTGAAGTACGTTGTAAGCACATATCCTTTTTCAGAGGATTTTTTTTCCTTTTTTTTTTTTCCAGCTTACAAATAGTATGTACATATGTAGACGATGGAGTCACAACTGGTCTAAGATCTGATACGGTCAATGTAATTTCCTTTCCAGGACAGTTTTATTCAAGCAATCCATATTTTTTGACCTCTAATTCTTGCCAGAATTTAAGAATTTAAGAAATGTTTATAATGAAATCATAGAATCATAGAATGGTTTAGGTTGGAAAGGACCTTGAAGATCATCGAG
>NW_009646523.1:1225079-1228773 GCF_000708025.1 Charadrius vociferus
GGACTCCAGAGCTGGATGCAGTAGTCCAGGTGGGGTCTCACGAGAGTGGAGTAAAGGGGAAGAATCACCTCCCTTGACCTGCTGGCCACAATTCTTCTGATGCAGCCAAGGATACGGTTGGTCTTCTGGGCTGCGATTGCACATTGCTGACTCATGCTGAGCTTCTGGTCAATCAGCACGCCCAGGTCCTTCTCCTCAGGGCTACTCTCCAGCTACTCCCTGCCGAGCCTGTATTTGTGCGTGGGATTGCCCCGACCCAGATGTAGGACCTTGCACTTGGCCTTGTTGAACTTCATGAGGTTGGCTTGGGCCGACCTCTCCAGCCCATCCAGGTGCCTCTGGATGGCATCCCTTCCCTCAAGCGTGTCTACCTCGCCAAACAGCTTGGCATCACTGGCAAACTTGCTGAGGGTGCACTCGATCCCACTGTCCGTGTTGCCGATAAAGATGTTGAACAGTGCAGGTCCCAGTACTTTCTGATTCTTTCTGATTGCAGAAGTTGCTGATTCCAGCAAAAGACTAAAATCTCTTATTTTTTATGTAAATAAACTGAGTCAAAGGAAACTAAACAGGCTACAAGTATAGTGCAGGATAAGTTTCAAAACTGATGGATGATTTTCATCCTTTCCATCTTTGACTGTGCCACTATGCCACTGGATGATTTGACGACTTAAAATAAGGAAACAGCAATGAAAACACAGCAATAAAAATGGCATAGGAAGGTGAACAAGTTATACCTTATACCACCATTTTAATTTTCTCCTCTGTGTGCTGCTTGTTTTCAACTATTTGTATGCTAGATAGCACCTGAGATCCTTTAGAAATATATTTTATGAATGCAGATTATTTCTATTTTCCACCTGCTACTGCAGTCACTACAAAATATAATTCTTTTCAAATTAGAGTGGTCTTGTTTGGTTTTGGTCTGTCTCCAATTTTAGTTATACATACAAACACAGAGATAATACTGCATTATTCTCCAATTTATTTATATGCTATGAGTAAGAGATCTTAACTTCTGAAGTAAACTAGTTGCTGTGCCACATTACCATTAGTAATTGCTTTCTGCCTTCTCGGTTTTCATAAGTCCTTTCATCTGTTAGTTGTTAATCCTTGTACAAAGCCTCTTAAACCAAGGCCTTTGACTTCTTTTTGGTATTGAAATATCTTCAAAATACCTGATTTGGCCACTATGGAATGTGGGATGGATGACTAAATAAACCAAGTGCTAACTTCTCATAGTAGCTTTTCATTTTCATGGTAGTAGAATTAAAGCGCCTCTAAACCAAGTGTTCCCAAAGGTAAAGGAAACTTCAAGGCTCTTGGAAAAAAGTAGGTGTGCCTATGTACTCAGCTCATTTTATCCTATTATATACTTCTTTGTTATGAATAGATCACGTATATATACATATAAAAATTAAGATATATGTATATATAGAAATAAATTATATTTTTAATATATAAATAAAACCAAAGTTTTATTAAGAATTGTAACAGTTAGAACTTTCCAACCTTAATAAGACTCTAAAGCATGGATTTTGGAATTTAATTTTAAATTCAGTGCAAATAAATTGAAAATATAGAACTCAGGTAGCTTTAAGGGGGTTTTCATTTTAGGAGCTACTTTAGAAAAATTGTGCGAGTTTAAAGTGTCCCTGTGCTAAACATTTAGTATTTTGTCAGGTTTTCAAAGCTTGCCTAGGTTTCAATCTTCGCTTAGTAACATTTTTGAGATCTGTAGTTAAAATTCATACTTTAAATTCATCTATAAATACAAAATATGTAGTTCAGCTAAGTCTGCAAATTTACCTCATAAAACCGGACTGAAAAAGACTGTGCGGAGACCCATAGCTTCTCCACGTAAATATCTGTCTTGCCTCAAAGGTGCTTTAGTACAGCTAATATACTTGAGTGCTCAAAAAGCTACTCCCAAAGTTCCTTTCTTAATTGAAGTTCTCAAAGAAATAAACTCTTATAAAAAGTTTTATGTGATTCTTGAGAAATTTTTTTAAAAATAAGAAAGGATAGGTAGAAATTGTCAGTTTTCACAAAGGAGACAGATTACCAATATATCCTCCAAGTATTTTTACTGGGTATTTACATTTCAGCAGGTTCATAAATGTTCTAGTGGAGAGCATGAAGAGGCAACAAGTTTTGCAGATTATTACTTCAGAAAGGTGGAACAATTAAGTCCAGACGCGTCTGAAAGAGCTACAAATAATCTCATATTAGAGAATAGTAGAATGGCAGATTAAATTCAACACTGAATTCATCTGGAGAAAGTGACTATAAAGGGAAATACATTTGCTCTAAACTAGCCATTACTGCCTGAGAAAATGTTGGAGTCATTGCAGAGAGTTTTCCACACATGTCAGCTCATCACTCAGAACTGGGCAAGCACAGCAGAGAAGTACCAGGACAGAAACTGAGAGCAAGCAGAAGTCATCATTATTCCCCCATAAGGTGCATTCAGGTCCTACATACTACATGAGATTCTGGTTGCTTCACCTTGGAACAGATGCTTAGAAAGGCAAGATGATGAGCGGCACTAAGCAGCACACAGCTTAGATGCTCAGGAGAATATGACTCCTCAGGGTGAAGAAGAGATGGCTGGAAAATAAATGATAGGTCTATATAGTGATTTACAGCATTAGCAAATTAGAGGAGAGAAAGTGAGGACAGCTATTCACCAATTCTCACAGTTTTAAAAAAAAAAAAAAAAAAGGAGGAGGGAACAGGGGTTGAGTTATCTATCAGCATTGAACAAAATATGGAGCAGTTTTGCATGATGAATAGTTAATCTGTAGATATCACAAGATATTGTGCAGTCTAAAAGTGGGAGTTTAAAAAAGAGTTTGATGATTCTTGGAGGATAGACCCAGGAAAGACCAGTACACAAGAGTCTGGATGTAACTCAGGATCAGGAAGTTCCTAAAAAATTGATTTCCAGATGCTAAGATGAAATTGACTTTATAGATACATTTTTGTTTTCTTTTTCTTATATTCTTTCCCTTTCCCCTCAGAAATGACAGGAAAATCAATCTGGGACAAAACAAAGGTGGGTCTTTGGTCCCATCCAGCACAACCCTCTTGTTTGAGCTTGTGATTAAGGTCTCCTCGTCTCATCTCGTCTCGTCTCATCTCTTGAGATTACATTTTAAAATACATATGATATGGTTAAAATAAGACAATGATAACTTTCAGTTGCTAGTGTAACAATCCTTAAATTATGCTAGTTTCTCTTTAAATTTTGCAACTTCAGCTGAGGTGTAGGCATCCTGTTACTATTCAGAACCTTCACCTAATATTATATCCAGTTGTATTTCCCAGCAAATCTTAGGTACTCTCCATCTTCAATTTTATTTATGTTAAAACCGAGGTCTGTCTTATATATCTGGAGAAATACAATGCAATTTTTATGTGGCTTTTTTTTTTTTTTTTTTAGGCAATGTATTATAGAATTTCCATTTCATGGCTAAGTATTGATTTAAGTTATTGCAATGAAAGTACCAAAGCCTTGTTCACTACTGTTTCTCTGTGCTTCCTGCTAAACACACAGTTTCACAGGGTAATGTTGTTTCTTATACAAAAGACTTGTATAGAGCTATTGTTCTCTCTAAAATAGTCTTCCTCCCAGGGACAGATGCATTTCAAAAATTAGTAGAGTGATCCATTGAGACTATTATTCCTGATA
>NW_009646523.1:1228816-1251861 GCF_000708025.1 Charadrius vociferus
GTGTATTACTGTTGTGCATTTGCTGCAGAAGGAGTAGAAGTGATTGTGGGCTGTATTAATAAAGGACTTAATGTAAAGACAGAGAAGTATTAATGCCAAGGACCTGGAAGGACATCACAGTGTAAAGTTTCATTTACCTATCTAAGGGAAGATGATTTCAAACCAGAACAGGTTCAAAGAAGGGCAGATGGCATGATTAGGGAAGCCTATTGTCCAAGAGGAGATAACAATAATACAGCTTGTTTGGTCTAGCAGAACAAAACTTGGGAAGAGATATGATTACTGTGTGTAAATGCATTGGTGAATAAACATCTGTGAGAGAGAAAGGTTATTCAAATTAAAGGGTAATAGTGGCAATAGAAAAAAAATGGGTATGAAACATCCAGGATTAAATACATTCTCAGAACTAAAAGGTTTCCATCAGAACAATAAGGTTCTAGAAGAGTCATCCAACTGCAATGATGTCGAAAGGGGAAACAACTAGTTTTATTCTCAGGCTTAAACAGTTTATAATAAATAATATGTAATTCTGTAGCATGCAATAACAGGGAGTTAGGTCCCCTGAGGCATGTGGTCCTTTCCTATTCTACAATTCTCAAACTATACACCCTTAGTGAAATCTATGTGATAAATCTCTCTCCCCTAGTGGTCTTCATGCATCAAATAGGGGAAATTCAGCTTTGCACAGTACTACAATAAAAATGACATCAAAACATAAATTTAAAATTATGCAAGAATGGAATAAAACTAAATGCATTTAAGTGTTGAAACAAAAGGGAACTGAAAATACAGGACAATAATATAAGCAAAATTTGGTTGTATGCAATAGTTTGCACAAGACAAGTTCAGGACAACTGGAGTCAATGACCAAGATACAGCTTATCTCAAGCTGAGGTTAATAAATATTCCACAAAATTAGATATATCTTTACATCACTAAAATAAAGGATAGTAGATACAGAAACCTATTTTCAAATCAGTTTCAAAGAAAGAGAACGATCTCTTAATTTCTACTTCTCAAGCCTAGCTTTTTTTCTGAAAATGTCTGTCAAGCGACACTAACCGAGAATGACTGAGTTGTTTGCTATTCTTTTCCTAATAAATAAATCACAAATCCATTCAATTATGTATGCTTTCCACAGAGAATTGACGTGATGTGCAAGTGTCCACTGTGTTTATTCTCTGCCCACAATCTTCCACCAGGAAGATTACAGGTGTGGCCCTGAATTTACAGACAACTAGATCATTGCGTTTTTTTATGAGAAATTGAAGCAATCAAATGTTTTCTGCAACAGCTTGATATGAAGAGTTAGAGACTCTACAAAAGGTTGAACTGAACCTTTTTTCAGTGAGTCAAATGCAAAAATGAACACTCCGCTTAGTACAGCATGTTTGATATTTTGATAGTAAATATAATTTATTTTATTTCATCCCTTCCGAAGAAGGATAATTCCTAGCAAGTTGCTGCAAGTCTATCACACTAGGTTTTTTGAATAATTTTTTAGAACTACTGACATCTATTCCATGAAGTTTTTCGGTTTTCAACATAGTCTGCACTTCCTCTTACTATCAATGTAACTCAGTGTGCAATCTAATATCTGTCAAAATGTCTGCCACTTCCATAAGGTAGCATCAGAGAAATTGAGAAGATGTGGAAATTCCTAAGATCACCTCTGCCACAGATGGGGAGGAGTGCAGGAGCCCAGGTAAGAAAGCACATGAAAAGATATGGATTTTGACCCTGCTATAAGGGAGGCAACTGAGGCTTTCTGATCCCAAGGGTCATCATTCTTCCCCTTCCCTTTTTTTTCACATGGGCTATCTCAGGCTCCGTGCATCATGTCTTACACAGTACTGATAAAGTATATGCAGATACATCCTAAAATAAAGGCTAAGTATCCTAAATTCATGCTCTGCTACACAAATTAGTATTGAAAAATATGAAAAGAGCTACAATTCTCAACAATCAGATAATACCAAACATGAAGAATGGGAGATTTTACACCTCTCTAGTATCTAGATCCCATACCCTTAACTCAGATACTTAAGGTAAGTGTCTCTTCACCCTGAGTTTCCTTTGTAACTTATGGAAAGAGATAGACACTTTGCGACTAAAATGAAAGCAGGTCGCTGTGTGCCCTATATTCAGCTCATCTGAAGGCTTAAGAAACCAGTGTAGAAGTGACCTGCCTTCCAAATATTAATAAAATGTAGTCTCCCTAAAATTAACATGAGAAATATAAGGATTTATAAACATGGGTTACAAATTCGTCTTCATATACAGCTATAAATAAACATAAACTGACTTATTTCCATTAATAGAAGTTGTTGATTAAGTGATGTACGGACCAGTTTAAGTCTCCATGTTTAAGAATACTGATGTTTTTGGGGAAAAAGGATGGCCTGGAAACATAGGCAGGTACAGCCTTCACTTTAAAAGGCCAGTTATGCAGCCACATTATTATAGAGCTGATCATCACCATGGACGTACTTTGCTCTTGAGCTGTAAGTCTGTAGGCAGCAAAAATCCCAGGGGCGTGATTAGAAAGATTATATGAAAGATCTTAACATTTTGAGATTTTGTGACTTTATAAGTGTTATTTACACTGCAAGCAAGGCAAAAAGCATGGCAAAATCATTTCTACATGGAAAGCAGTGAGAAATTGCATAAATCTTTCTGTCCCTTAAGAGTACTTTGTTTAAATTCTAAAAATCACTTAGGCCTTCTGGCCTATGTAGAGGCTGATGGATTTTGTATTTCTTGACACTTTAATAAAATATCAGGCAGTATAAATGCCTTATTATGTATATTATTTATTGATTTAGGTACATTTTCTTCCTTTGAATCCTTACTAAACAGAGCTGTTGTTTTCTGAATTGATTTTGCTGTCTCAGCCACATTGAGGCATAGACGCTTTTTTGGCTTCCATCTGAATGAACAATTTCCTAGTTAGACACACTGGATTTGGAGTTGGGTCAATAAAAGCTTTACTGTGTCCTTTCTCTTTCCTCACACAGCTCACAAAAGAGAACTAAATTCCATTCATCCTTTCACTGGCCACTGTGGAATCTTTAGCAATGCAATTCTGGCTGGGATGAGGAAACATGGCAAGAAATTGGAAGAAACACAAATAAGAATTCTTTATTTCCCATGCTCACTGCCCTGAAGATCTGTTGCCACTGGGGATGCATGTGAATTTCCTGCACTTTAACTATTTGTCTCTGCCATTGAATTGCTTTAGAAGTGTAACACGTTTGATATCAAAAGACAATTTAGCTTAATCCTGCTGAATCTGATGTGGTTAACTGTAAGTTTTATGCAAAAAGACCATTTTGAGTGGTTCTTGGCAATATGAGCATAAAGGATCATTCAACAGTTTTCATGTGAAGAGTACTTTTTAACTTTTGAATAACATAAACTTAACCATGGTTTAATAAAGTGTTTTCACTCTAATCTTTGTGGACCAAAGGAAATTTCAAAGATTATGGAGTACTACATAGTTGTTTACAAGGATGTAGTCAATGCATTAAAATTTATTTTGCTGTTGTTTTCTGGTTGCTTTTTAATGTTACATACTGCTTGTATAGATAGCCCCATTCACAGTAAAAACTACTAAGATAAGACAATATCATCAATTTAAATTTTAGGCATTTTGAAAATAATTTCTGATGTCTTCAATTTCAAGCTTCTCCACCAGCTTGTGCATATATACATCAGCTGTATCCTCCCAGTCTTTAAGACTTTTTCCTTCATTCATTTCTATGCTGATGCCCCATGCATATAAACGGGAGATGTTAAAAAACCAGTTCCTAGCATAGAAGTAGTTTTTCTAGAAGTTTAAGTATAGTAATAATTCTACCTTAAGGCTTCACATGTGCATGTGTGAGACATGCAGATGCATAAGAGCACACGTACAAAATCCTTTTAGGCATAAGTCCAGGACTCATCTAAGGCCGGACTGTTGTGTTCATTTGTGACACAGTACGGTAGTCCAGTGATACTACTGGTAGGAAAAAGCATGACCAAAACCCAGCAACCTTTCCCAAGTCCTGACAGTACATCAGGAAAGCAAGGCTTTCTGTACACAGTTTCTATATGCAGTTATACTAAAGAACAGAGTGGCTCACAGAGCACTTGAACTGTTCTGACCTACCTGTCCTTAATGACCAAATAACTGCTTACATCAGGGTTGAGTAGAGACAGTCTACTCATGCTCCGTGTCCACAAGAAGACCTGGAATTTGCTTAATTCACTGAAAAAAGCAGTGCAAATGTGAAGTGCTGCAAAATAGCCAAAGAATTTCAGCTTTAAAATGAGCATATACAAAGCTATCTCAGGAGTCATTTGTAGAACTAAAAAGCAAAATAAATAAATAAATAAAAATTAACTTATGTCCCTATAAATACAAATCCCATGCTTTGAAATTTGCTAAAGGATTCCATAAATAAATTTGCAGACATTTCATTCGCTGAAAAAAACTTATCCATTTGCAACATCCTAACTTACATCTCTAATCCGCTGATTAGGAAAGACACAAACAACAGGGGTTACTTAAAGCTGACACTTTGAACATTTTCTTTCATCACCTTGATATGACCTCTCTTTCAGTGGGATTTTCAACCCATTAGGTAGATCACCAAATGATGTCTGCCTCACAGCATTTCTGCTGACTAAAGGCTATTTAACATGTAACTTGTTAAACTAGGTATAGAGTCTCAATTTTTATTTCCTTATATTTTTCACCTTTTTATGACAAAACAAACACTTTGAATAAGAATAGGACTTTGAGATGCTACTGAGAGGCTATATTCTGTTCAAGAGATTAAATTCTTAGTTTACTTAGAATTTTTGCAGCGCCATCACTTGATGTAATTAGGAGACAGAGAATAACTCTGAATTTGAAAGGAGGAGGCAGAAGGAGGGAGGAATAGAAGATAGTGCTGTTTTGGGGTTTGCAGTGAATTTTCTATTTTGCTTTCATGTTATCCTCCTCAGTAACTTTGCCTTCCATTCATTCATCCTTAATTTTCTGTGTGCAACTAACAAAAATATTAACTTGGAGGGGGTGCAGGGGGAGGGGCGGAGAAAATAAATATTTCTATTCTTACATAAGCAAATTGCTGGAAAGCAGAGGTTTAAGAACCCTTAAAATGTGAGAACACATATTGGATATGATCTGGATTCTAGTTCAATTGTTTTTAAATTTTATACCTATCACAAAAGAAACCAGCACATGTTGGATACAGTAAGAACAAGGGTTCCCAGGATTTCCTCACTGTAAGACAGCGATGAGTAAGAAGGGCAGCAGGACCTGCAAGACCAGTGAATTTTGTGTACATAGTATTGGTTTTCTATGGCTTGGGAGGTAACTTCTTCAAAAGTAGAGATTATAACAATCATGACGGGACGAAGCAAAGGAACATGTGTGAAGAAGTTCTTGACATTTTCAGGTCAAACGTCTTATTAAGGTTTTATTAGAGAAGTGAATGACCTGGAAGTTTTTATTTTTCTATTAATAATACAGGAGGTGGGGGTCAGGGTGGGGGTGGGGAGGAGAAGTCCTGACAAAATAGAGTAGAAACACTTCAGAAAAGTACTAAGCAGTTCTAGAAAGAAGTTTGCTAAATATTTGTTGGAAACACCCAGGATCAGATATGCATATAGATAAAGTTCTTACTAATACTATCAGAACTATATATAGTATTAAGATTAATACATTGTTGCTATCAAATATATTGACTGAAAACCATATTCAAAAATGGTGTGATGTAAATATTTTTTACATAATGGAACAACGAAAAACAATGATATCTTAGAATGCATGACCAGGAGGTACTGAGAACCTAATAAAACTGGAAAAAGAAAAATTATCCTAAATTAAGTGATGATGAGCAGATTATGTTAAAGTTATGGTGCAAAGAGAAATGGAAGCATATCTATTATTAAGAATTTTTATTTAAATAACACAGTTCTTGAAAAATGAAAGGATTCAGTGAATGTTGGGTAGATTTGTAAAGTTTAAAAGCCTGTCTGAAAAAGAAACTTGGAACCACTTTAAATCACAGATGAAAAACCAATACATGTACTATGAGTAAAAGAAAAATGATTAAGAGGAAAAAACTCAATACCTAACTAAATAGCTAATCGTCTCATGCTGAGAATCATGTAAGACTTAATCGAGGAGTGAATAAACTCTTCTGTGCGATGTTTCAGTGCAGCTGTTGAGATGTGGGTAAATGCTATATTGCTCAGATTAGAAATCCATTTACCCATTTCTGACTTGGATCACATCAGTGCAAAAAAGGATTTTGAATGGTCAGCTGTGCATCTATGAGGAGCAGCAAGAACAGAGTGACTGAATAGAAAGCTATATCTTGAAGGTCAGAATACGTAGGAGAAAAGTGAGACTTGCCAACTCTCAAGCTGGGCTGGGCCTTGCAGAGGAAATTAAAACAAATAGTAAAAGATTTTTAGCCACAAAAATAAAAAAAGAACAAAGAAAGAGGAAGTGGTGTGGTAATTCAACAAGTATAGGGACAAAAGATTAAAGTTAATTTAGATACAGAAAAAAAAAAAACACTTTAATTCATTTTTCAGTAACTACGATGATGTAGTACATGGAGGTGAAGTAAAGGGGCTAATGGGAATACGAGTATGAAAGTGGAAACTGCCATAACTGAGGAGGAAACAACATTGAAAGTGCTTAATGGACTGAGGTCAGTGAGCAAATAATCTCCAGCACCAAATTCGGCTCACGTAATTACAAATCCAGAAGCAAGGCTCTTTCATGCATTTACCAAGTCAGACCTCTGAGCTAAAGAATAGTACACTTTTAGCAGATTTTCAAGATAGACATTTCAGTGTCTGAAGTGCAAAGATACGAGCTCAAGAACTTCAGGAACTGAAAAATTCAGCACAAGATACTGAAAAGTGGAAGCCAGTGGAAATCAGAGAAAGTACATGATAGTGCACTTTACCTAAAGTACTGAAAAAAAGGCAGACCACAAATACTATAAGAAACTGTCAAAAGCCAAGCAAACTCTTCTCATGCAGGAACCTTCAGTCAGAAAGCTCTAGTTCAGTTAGAGACAGTTTGTTAGGATATGGAATACACAGAAAACAATAGAGTCTAGAGGACCTACAGTTGTCCAGTCAACACGAGTCTGAAGCTCTTAAGCAAAGGCTATTACTCCTGTGATTCTCTAGTCACACTTGGAACAATCACTGAATTACATATGATGAGAAGACACATCTTCTTCACTAAGTATAATGTGATGAACCGGCTGAATAGGGATGGTTCAGTAGAGATCAGCATGGTCAGCAGGTCAAGGAAGGTGATTCTGCCCCTCTACTCAACTGTCATGAGACCCCACCTGGAGTACTGCATCCAGCTCTGGGGGTCCCAACAGAAGGAGGACAGGGACCTGTTGAAGTGAGTCCAGAGGGCCACCAAGATGATCAGAGGGCTGGAGCACCTCTACTATGAAGGCAAGCTGAGAGAGTTGGGATTGTTCAGGCTGGAGAAGACAAGGCTCTGGGGAGACCTTATAGCAGCCTGCCAGTACCTAAAGGGGGCCTACAGGAAAGACGAAGAGGGATCATCAGGGTGATAGGATGAGAGCTAACAGTTTTACACTGAAGGAGGGTAGATTTAGATTAGATATTAGGAAGAAATTCTTTACTGTGTGGCTGTTGAGACACTGGTACAGGTTGCACAGGGAAGTTGTGGATGCCCCATCCCTGGAAGTGTTTGAGGCCAGGCTGGATGGGGCTTTGAGCAACCTGGTCTAGTAGAAGGTGTCCCTGACCATGGCAGGGGTGTTGGAACTAGATGATCTTTAAGGTCCCTTCCAACATTAAGCATTCTATAATTCTATGATTAATAGTGACTTTATGATGTTAATATTGTTCTTTTATTGGCAGAGAAAAGAGCAGATGATGATACTAAAACTCACTGCTGCACTGCAGTAATTACTAAAACGTCTGCAGAGATGTTAACTATCAGTACGTATACTTATCTCTTCATGCCTGTCTCAAATACAAAATAATGCAATTTTGCATAAGCAACAGGTGTTTAACTTTAGGAGTAAATCAAGTTGCATTGCAACTGATGTGGGACAACTGCCCATAAATATTTCTATGCACAGCTATAAATTGTTAGACTATTGTTATTGGCTCATATGAGTACAATTTCAGTGAAATTTGGGCTAAGTCAGTTAATCTACCGTGTGCTTTCTTTCCCAAACTGCAAGATGAGGTTTAATATTCATCAGCTCAAAATCCACTCTTCTTTCAAAGCTGTCCAAGAAGTTTCACATGGAAGTTCAGAGGACAATCTCATTAGTGGCTTTAAGAATTCCAGGTATTACAATGACAAGGGCCAAAGTGTTGTTACACCTCAGAAGAAAAAAAAAAAAAAACAAACAACTTAAACAACCTGTAGGACTTCCCATTTAAAATTCGTATCCTTTTATTTTAAGATGATGGGAGTGAATGTGGAACTTCATTTTTCCAAAGATGATCTTGACCATTTTAGTGGAAACATTGAAAAAATAAAAAATGAAAAATAAAAACCATCTGTTTGGCTGAGAGGAAGAAAAAGGTTTCCCCAGTGACAAATTTAAAATGAAGAGGAAATTGCCTCCAAAACATTAAGATGGAGAAAGCCAACTTGATTCTATCTGAACCTATATAAAATAGTTTAAGCATCGAAAGAAGGGAAAAAGGAATGTCTCTAAGGTCCAGGAGGCCACTGAAACCATCCAAAAGGAGCAAGAGGAAAAAAGAAATATAATATAATCCTTACATAAATAACAAGTTTCTATGTTTTCTTTTTAAATGCTGTATTATTCACATATCTGTTCTGCTGAATATATGCAACTTGCTTTTAAGATACAACACAGCAAATAACTAACTAAATAAATAGATAGGCAAATAGATAGATAAGGGTCACGCAGGTCCATCTTTAGGGATCTAAAACGCCTAATCACAAGCAAGACATTTTGTATCATCAGCATAAGCAAAAATGCATCTCTAGACAAAATGCTTCATGTGAGTATCTAACCAGGTCAGATGATCTGCCCTTTGAACACACTCATTTCTGTCTATAATGTGAGCCTAGTCTAACTTGCTTAAGCATGTGCATTGAACTTTTAGTGGCCTAAAACTCAAACAGGTGAAATCCATATGAATAAAATAAGCTACTGAATTAAAGAAAAAAAATTCTTATCAAAACCTAAATTTGCTGACCAAATGGAAGAAACACCTAAAGACCAGTTTGCTCACCTGGAACAAGTGGAAGTCAGACGCTTTCGAGAATATGGTAATGGAAATGACATAAAGCAATCATCTATCCCACTCCTTTCTGTCCCAACACAGGGCTTGGGCCACCTGTAATCATAAATGATAATCAATTAATTAATTGATGGATTTCTATGTCTATTAAGTTCCGGGTATGCCACTGCAAAAGTGAAGCTTTTCTCATATGCTGTTATAATGTCTCACTTCAGGAGTTTGTATGTAAAAGGCAGTATGAATGAGATTAATCCAGGTTTGTTTATTCCCATTGCTCTGTCCTGAAAGACTCTCCTGCATGTGTTTCACTCTCAGACTCCTCCAGACATTCAAACAAAATATCCCTGAGCATGCAACATCTACTCTCATTTTCATCCTATAATATACCTACCTCAAGCTCCAGCAAAGCTCTCACGTTATATCAGATAATTTAAACAAAAATCAACACCCCCTCCTCTTTTGCCCCCACCCTAAAGATCATGTTATGGTGCCCTGGCGCAGCCCAAAGGGGCTGCTGCACCAAGTGCCGCGCTGTGTGGCCATGGTATATCTGCTCTGTAGAGATCTAGCCTTAGGCAGGGTAGGTATATGCAGTCTGCACCGCTTTGGAGCCAGGGATCATTCCCTAGGGTGGATACATTTACCAGTGTAGAAATAGCTTATGTCTTTCTTATGCAGCTGCAAAGGGAGGTAATTGGAACATTAAACAAAAAGATCTAAGCAGAATCAATAAGAGTGTCCATTTGGACAGCAGACAAGGGCAAAGATCTTTATAATTCCTGACACTGATGCACATTTATGTCTTTCATAGATCATTAGAGAACAAGGAGGTTGACCCATTTAATCCACATTTCATATTCTGCTTGTCGGCAACTTTATGGTCTTTTTGGAAAGGTTTCCACTTCTTATGTTTCACATGTCTTCATGCTATGCCCTCCCCACCCCATATCATTGTTTATTCATTTTTTCTAATTTAAGCTGAACGAAAAGCAGCACTTAGAGAAGATCTGATGCAGTCTGTTACACTGGGGAAGTGAAGTAGCAAATGCTAAGAAATAAAAATAACTTTGGTAGTGCTTCAATCCTTATAAATGGTCACTAATGATTAAACCAGTCATCAAGTGTCTCTTAGTAAAGAAAATTCTTTCCATATTTATACATTTAATGAATATTTAGATTATAGAGATCTGATCACATGCTTTAAAACTTGATGTAGTATTAGCTGATGTACAAAGATACTGAGAAATATAATCCAAAAAGCTACAATCAGAATATCAGTATGCATTTACGACCAATTCTGTGGAGGCAGCACAATTACAGTGATACAAAACCAGTAAGGAACAACTTTCAGACTCAAGTCCCTTGAGATTTAAAGAGTATAACTATCTGTGTTATAAGAAGTTTGTAAGTAGCTATGCAAACACTACTTTTCAGTCAGTGCAGGACCCCTGTTCTGTCAAAGCTATTTGAAAGTCTCTATCAATAAGGCTGCATATTCTACATTTTGAGCTTTTATTTTCTTATAAACGTGGACTCCTGTGCCAACACTATACACTTTTTCTATGCCTTACATTGAAATCGAGATGTTGAGGATGAATGATAATACAGTTAGGCTGAAGAAAATAAAAGGATTGTCTTCATTATGCAGCATCTTGTTTTTCTTCAGCAATTCAAAGATGGAATCCAAATGAGAGCTCAACACTTTTGGAGCTAGCCTTTGTCATTAAGCCAGTTTCTGAGAGGAAGACAATCTTGAGAGGAAGACAAACACCATAGAAAAAAAGGAAGTAACATCATGAATAAAGGACTTGGCCATTTTTAATGGGCATTATTCTAAAGAGGCACAATTATTTTCTCAAGACCAAGTAATATCCAAACACAGTCATTTTCCTTCAAACATAACAGCTTTTTTATTTCTGTACTGTATCTTCCTCTTTCAAACATGCAACACGTACAGTAGAAAATGCTTAACATTTAAAGAGAAAATAAGTCATATGAGCAGTGGCATTAGTTTCATTTTGTGTGAATAGTGACAGCTTTACTGTAGCCATCAAAGAACAAGAACACATATATGGTTTGCACCTTCATTGCAATATATATACAAAATCATAAAAGAACATGGAAAGCATATGGCAAAAAACATGTTGGTTTTTGTTAAACTCAGTAATTATTCATATGCCTAAAACTACTTGCCACTTAGGTTACAGTCTGCATATCCATGTATTTCTCACTGCAAAAATCAAGTTCTACTTAATTTGTGTATATATATGTGCTTAATATGTTACTTTATAGTTCAATATATCATTTTAGATGCAGATATTGTAGCTCCCCATCCCTGTTCTTTTTTTTTTTGCTGTCGTTACTGTTCTTCCATAAACATACATGACCTTCACTTAATATTCAGGTACAAAGTCAAACTGTCACTGATATATCAGTAACTACTTTTTTTCTTGGTGGTTTTAAAGAAAAGGAAAAAAAAAAAAAACTAGAGTTATTGAGGATTACTTTTTAACATTAACTAGAAACATATGAAAAAATACAGATAAAAAAAGTATGAGATTTTTTCTTTTCAAAATGTCTTCTTAATTTCATTCATTAAGTATATGTCTGTTGATTACCAAAATATACTCAGGATGAGATCTTAATGGCATATGAAGAATTTACCATTCCAGCTCCTCAACAAAAAAAAAATAAAAATAAATAAAAAAAAATCTCTAGATTCGTGGATCACTCCTTCATGGACAAGATAAAGAACAGAATTTGGCATAGCATGTCAATTCATTACTTTCAGATTTATTTTTTTTTTGTTCAGATGGAGTTAAAAATTGCATATCTTTAACCATTTGGTTGTCAATAACACTTTAGGATAGGATTCAGTTCACAGACTAAGTAATTTAAATTTAGAAGCTCGATTCAGATATCATGATACGGGTGTTTAATGACAGTTGATATGATCCACATTATCAAAGACATTCAAATGAGGCAAAGCAATATGACACAGGAAATGTCAAACTAGACATAGTGAGTAAATTCAATGACGTCTAGAGAGTGATTTAGGTGGCTGAATTCAAGTTTGTGAAGATGTACTGCTGCTTAGACTATTGGCTATTTTATTTAATGCTCATGGGACTACTTCTCCATTGACTATCATGAGAGCTTAGACATAATGCAAGTTGAATCCTATCTGTACAGCGGGATCCAGTTGTCCAAACATAAGTATCCAGAGTGAAATTAATTTGCCTGAATTCAGTTGTTAGGAAACATAAAAGTCTATTGCCAATTTTTATCCCAAGACATCTTAAATGGCACTGGGCATCTATGTTTAGGCAACTGGTTCCTGTCCTTATTAATTTTAATTTGTCTTCATTCTTTGATATTTGATTTTTAATGTTTAAAAAAATTATAATATAGTTTATATGAAAATATAAATACCAGAACAATGTATTTTAACTGTGTTATAATCTATCCTGCAGCTTTTATTTAATCGTACTTACAACATAAGTTAGTAAGTTAAAGTATGAAATATGAAGGCTGGGACTCATGTAGCTTAGATCCCTTCACTCTAAAAACATATGTCTGAGCTCTTCACTCTATGTTCTATATGCAAGCAGTGGAGAAAAATATTCACTTTACTGCATGATTCATTAGACCAATAGCTGTGTGTTTTCGGATGAGATCAATCACTTCCGAAATATTTTTCTCCATTGACTAAAGACTTCTACATCTTTCCACAGATCAGATGTAGATGTTTACATTTGGCTTCATCGATCCCTACTGGTTGGGATCTGATTGGATTTTATCACTAGGCTTGCTAGTCATAAAAAACCTTATTACTGACTTCTGCAATTATCCAGCCTAGGAAGAGGGAAAGGGTCTTTAAGATGTGGTCAAGAATAAGCAGAAGGAGAGATGTTGATTTGATACATTGAAAATCAGAAAGAACATAAATAAATTTTTAAAAAGTCACAAAACAACCACACTACAAAATCTGAAAAAAAAAAAAAAAATCCCAAACCCTCTGGTAAGACTTTCTCAATGCCCTACAGCAATGGCTGACAAAATCCTACTCCTTGTCAACTGCTCATATAAATTTCGTCCTTGTCCAGTATCCAACGAAGAAAAAATGCAGAGCTCATTCTCGAAAAACCTTTCCTGCTCCTGGGAAAATGAGTTCATTAAAAATATCAGACTTCTTTTTTTTTATTAGCATGCTTAATACAAGCTATGTTTGAATCACATTCTCTGACTAGATGGCATTTGGTTTAAACTCTTATAGAAAACAATTTCCCAATCATCTAATTTTGCTAATAAATAGACAGCCTGTTTCAGACATAAGGATGAAGCACGTATATTCTTGTACAACTCTAAATCTTGTTTTTGTGAATAGCACACCAAGATTTTCAGCTTGACACTTTCAAGAAGTACCACGTTCACATATGCAATCAAAAGAAATTTTTGAGTCCTTCTTTCCAAACTACAAGAACGTTGCTTTCAATATCCTCAGACCCCACACCGTTGTCTTTCCAGTTCCCTGAGTAAAAGATATATTTACTTACACATTTCTGTTCCAGTGTCTACAATTAATTTCAAGGCAAGGTCAATGCTCCTTTGCTATACCTTGAAACCTTATAGGAGGGAACCCTTGCTGAGTAACTCCAACACTGAACCCATTAGTTCCAGTCATCGGTCAAAGAACCTGCCAAATGAGTTATTGTAGCCTCATTTCTTATTTTCCAGTGTGTGCAGTTTTGTGTACAGTCCATCCCTGCCACTACTGCTAAATAGGCTGATGTCTTTTTTTCTTTTCTTGGGGGGGTGGGGGGAGGGGGGGGGTTGTTTTGTTCCTGAAAGCAACATCAGAGGTACATAAAAATGCATAGTATAAATAGATTCAGATTTTAAATGTCTTAACCAACATTTTCCAAGGTACCTACAAGAGATATTCTGATTTATCTCCTTAGGGAGTCTTCAGGATGAAAATTATGATACATATCTGAATACACAGAGAATTGTGGGAGACTACATCACTGAATTTCTGGGCCAGTGCTCTACAGGAAGAATATAAGAGGAACTTCTTTTTAATTAAAGACATGGGATGGATATGAACAGGTTGAAGAAAAATTTCAGCAAACAGAATAACAGAGACTTTTAAATTAAACTTGTTTACAGCAATGTCCTTTTCCAATCTTTGATTGGCAGAGTAAATTTTTGCCTGTGGCAAACACAACTTTACTCATTGCTGGTTGCCTCTGGTCTGCCTTCAAGAAAACAATCTACAGTAATATCTGTTAATGTCAGCAGGGAAGCTTTTCCTATCATAATTGTATCAAGGTAGGATGCAAGTACGTTAAATCATTACATAAATTACTGATGTCTTCCTGAATGCACTGAGAGTTTCACTTAGAGATAATTTGTGGAACAGATGCCTCACCTTTTCTAAAGGATTAATGCATCAAATATTCTCAAGAGCAAATATTTTTGAAAGCCTCAGAAAGGTAGATTAGTTTTCAATAAACTAATAAGTATTGTAATACATTGATGTATTGTGTTTGATTCCAAGGAAGTGAGTTTAAAAACATCACTTTGCATTACTTAAATCATTAAAGAAATTATGACCTATGTCTTTTGTGTTTGATTCAAGCATCTCTGAAAAACATAATTTCAGCAAATCAATCACAGTTAATAAATTTATTAACAAATATTACCATTTTTATTCTACCTGGACTTTTCACAATTCACTTATAATTTTCTTCAATGGTTTTGTTGTTTGAAATAATTCAGCATATGCTTTCTAAAAACAAATTTTGGGCCTATAAATTATGAGAGAAGTTCCTAATGGTCATTCAAGCTTTGAACTGACTTGGATTAGGCATTCATGCTTCATGCTTAGGCATTGCTTGAGTCTGTTATGTGTCTGCATAAAGCTAACTCTTGCAGTAATTTTTCTAATATGATCTATTTGCCCACGTCTATATAAGTAAATAAATAAATAAATATTCTTCCACATTCTGCACTGTACAGGATGTATGAATTCTCATGTCTGTATGGAAAATTTCACTCCTATTAATTTTCAGCATCAAATTTCTGATGGCACCCACAGTGCAGTGATATGATACAAGGCACGGTTCCATAGGCCAGAACAAACAAAGAAGCTGGTGGGAAACCAGTTTTGCAGGAAAGAATTATGGTACTTGTATATCTCTAGTGGGCTAAACCAAATCTTTGGATTTGATCACTCCTGAAATCAGCAGGTTGAATTTGAAAACTACTTTCTAAAACTGTTGCAGCTCAGACCCATATTCAGCCAGCATATGTTAATCAAATCAGACTCCAGGGAGAAATCTAGCCACAGTTATAAAAGGAAACAGTCATTAATATTTCCCCTATAACCTGTTTTTATTCCTTTATTAATGTTAGTTAATTCAGAATGAGGCTCTGAGGATGCTAAATGTCCCTGTGTGAGCCAAAAGTGGCAACCTGGATTGTAGGTTCAGCCATAGGCACAGTTTTTTTTACTTTTGAAGTCACTCACAGCAGGGACAAGCTGAGCTTGCAGCCAAGGGAAATTGTGTATCTGAAAAACATTAAGTCTTACATATACTTGCTGTTTGACTGTGAGTATATTAACAACAGTTTTTGCACTGCAACATGTTCTTTGGCTAAAATCATATTAGTCCCCAAATGTCAGAGCTTGGAAATGAGGCATCAGTGGGTCAGAACTGACTAAAATAAAAATGTGGGTTTTGTTGTCATTGCGGATTTTATGCTCTTAAGAGTGATTAAATTTACTTTAATAAAATAAAGATCTTGTATGAAGTTGTACTGTGTTGTCCTCAAACAGAAAATTTTTATCTTAAAAGGAATGAATTGTCTTTCCTATATCAAAAATGCCCATTTGCTATTCTCTCTTCTCACAAGTGGGTGCCTGTTCTGCTAAAGCTGTGTTAACGAGCTGCTTCTTCCCTGCTCAGCTCCTTCTCCCTGACTTGAACAGAGGGGTACATGCAGAAGCCATTGCCACAGACTTAATCAGAGCAACCAGATGGAAGTACCTGTGTAAACAGGCACACTCTGCCCCTTGACCTCGTAGTCACGGCCCATTATGCTCCTGTGTGTCTTCTGTCATGGAGACCCTGTAGAGAAGATTTTTCTATTTGTCTCCTGCTGTGTGCCCTTGCAAATCATGATTTTTTTCCCCCTGCTATTCATATACACACAAAGGTACAAAGGTCTCGGTCTTCTATAAATGAAAGCCACCCTGAGATAGTGTATACTAGGAGATACTGTGATACTGGCACAGCTTGAGTGCCAGAGCCAGTGCTCTGCCTATGTGCTGCACTGCTTCAACAAATACAAATAAAACTGATTTTAAGATGGAGAATCATAAACATTGCTGACGCTTTGATAAACTGTCACGTGAAAAGGCCTGCATTTTTGTTCTAATGTTAACTATTTATTTGCCATTTAACCACCTCTAATTAAAGGTCTCTTCCAAATGGTTGTAAAAAAAGACGGTACGTTGTAATCTCTCAACCATAACTGTGGTTTAGAAACTCTTGGCAATGTAGATAACCCCCAAATCTCTGCATAGATTGGAATGGAAACATCCCAGTAAAACATCACATGCAGGAAACTGAGGATTTTTCAAAGCCATAACATTCTGCAGGAATCATAAGCTTTGCTCAAGTTTTCAATCCAAGTCTGAGTGACAATGAATTTGGCTTCCTGTGCACAAGGTCTTCCCAAGCACTTTGTCTATTCCAGCCCACTGGCATCCAACATAAAGAAATTAAATTTCTGTTTTCCAGAATTATTTGTCCTTTTTCTTCTCACCAGCAGTATTTTATTTTTTTTTTAATCCTAATATAGGATTATTTCATTTTCCAAATATTAAAACCAATTTCACAGGGCAAAATGTTTTTCCGCTTTCTGGTGTAATAATGTTCCATAGGAGTGGTGGGGACTTCTTTTGAGGAACACTAAACCTCAAATCTTAATAAATGTTCATTGTAACTTCTGGAAATTAACTGTAAGTCTCTTGAGTAAAGCATATCCATGTTTTAATGGCTGAGAACATACTGACTGGGAAAACGAACTATTTCATGTCTTTCTGAACATCTTATGCTGCAGAGAGCTGGGTAGTGTTCTCTCCCTGTGCACACTTTAAAAAGTAGCTGTGGAAGTGAGAAATTTGCACCTCTTCTCTCCGTTCCTTTCCTACCCCCAGTTCTGCTACTGCCCTTCTTTTACATGGGCACTCAAGATTCAAAGGCTGTGTATTCAGAACGGAGAAGGTGGCTTGATTTAGGAAGCATGGAAGAAATAGTGTGAAGAGGGAGCTTGAGTTAGAAACAGTATAGATGAACAATCAGGTTGAGCAGGGACACAGCTCTGACTAAACTAAGTTTAGAAGAGTTTTAGGCTTCCTCCAACTCCTGTGTTTCTATGGGTCTGCAGTAGAAAGTGTAATGTAACTTGCAATATTTCCAGGCATTAGATTACCATGACATGCAGAAAAAAAGGTAGGGAGACTGTGCAGCAACAGTGGTACAAGTTATGTCCATTTAGTATAGTTGAGATAATAATGGCTACAGAATAAGGGGTAAAGGAACAGAGAACTGCACTGTGAATACTGAATAGTCAGCATGCAAACCCAAGAAATTTAAAAGCTAAGAATCTTGCTTACCCAGTGAAAAAGTAACACAAACTTCTTTCTCTGTAAACTAGAATACACAAAAACAATCTGTTAATTTAGTCCAATTCATCCACCAATATTCAAGATAGCTGTAATTAGACCAGTGAATGGAACTCAAACATATGTACCGTTTTTCATATCTGCTAACTATGGCACATTTTAACAAGTAAAGTACTGCACCTGGGGAGGAATAATCCCATATTCTCATAGAAGCTAGGGATCAACAGGCTGGAAAACAGCTTTGTAGAAAATGTCCTGGGGGTCCTGGTGGACACCAAGCTGATGTGAGCCCTCAGTGTGCCCTTGTAACATGGAAAGCCAACAGCTTCCTGGGCAGTGTTACGAGGAGTCTTGCCAGCAGGAGAAGGGAGGTGATCCTTCCCCTCTGTTCAGCACTGGTAAAGCCACACCTGGTGTACCATGCCCAGTTCTGGGCTCCCCAGTACAGGAGACATGGACATACTGGAAAGAGTCCAAGGAAGGGCCACAAAGATGATGAAGGGCCTGGAGCATCTGTCATATGAAAGAGGCTGAGAGAGCTGGAACTGTTCAGCCTGGAAAAGAGAGGGCTCAGGCGAAAATCTCGTCAATGTGTATAAACACCTGGTAGGAGTGAGTAAAGAAGACAGAGCCACACTCATCTCGGTGATATCCAGTGAGCTGACAAGGCAGAGGGCACAAACTGAAATGCAGGAGATTCCATACAAATATAAGATAAAAAAACTTTACTTTGATGGGGTTGGACACTGGCATAGGTTGCCCAGCAAGGGTGTGGAGTCATCATTTTTGGACATATTTAGAACCCAATGGGACACAGGTCTGAGAAACCTGCTCTAGTTGATCCTGCTATAAGTAGGGGTGTTGAGCTAGATGTTCTCCAGAGCTCAACAATTCCATGACTTTGTGATTTTGTGATTTCCTGTACCATGCACAGTGGCCATTGGTGACTCCCCAAAACAGGGCAAATATTGAATTGCAGTAGTAGCCAGTAGCTTAATTTCTTCATTTCCTCTTATGTTCAAGTTCGAATGCAGCTGGACTCAACAATCATGCAGAGGCTGAAACACCAGCCAGCAACTTCATTTCCCTCCATTTTGGGAATACCCTTTGGGGGGGGGAATCATTGTGTGTAGTGTATTGTAAGCATTACTGAAAACGTGTCAAGCCGTTTTTCTTCTAAATAACATTCTTTAACTTCTTTAATGGTAAAGATGTGGAGAAAGTGGCAATTCTTGTTTACAATGCCCTTTAAAATACACAGAAAATTAAACTGGACTCTTAATGCTTTAGTGCTTTTTTGGCTGGCTAATTAGCTTTATGTAATGTGCAACAGATATTTTGCCAAAAACATTTTATGGGTTTTACAAACAGTTTCTTCTTTCCAAATGCAGAATTTAACAGTGCTACAATGTTTTATAATTCCCACTCTATTCATATATCTTGTCTTCAGCCTAGAAACAGAAGTCTTAATGATTTTGATTGCTCCTAGCACCTTCTATGAATTCAGAACTGATGTTTCAGTGGTTTTGGATTAAAAGCCAGCATTTCCTGATGAACAACAGGTCCATATAGTTTGAAATAATGTTGAGCGAATTCCATGCACACCCTTATTATCAACATATCATTAAGAAAGTAGCTAATTTTGCGTGTAAATGGTCTTGTTCCATCTATGTCCAAACGTCTGGCAAATCATGTGGATTAAATAACCAGGATAATCCTCTCAATTTAACCTTAAAAACATTATTATTTACTTTAGATTATTTTTGTCATTCACAGAATAAGATACATGCTCTCCTTCAATAGCATTTGAGACTTAGTGACAACTGCTGACCAGAAATGAAATGAAATTATGCAATAAACATAGCACAGAGAACAACTGTGCCAAAACCATTTTAATAGATTATGAAAGGAAGTAATTTAAATGTGTAGTTGATTTACAGGCGGAAAGATGCCTTCACATTGACAGAATTTCTGGCAATTCAACTTTTTTTGGCAGACCTTCAACTTTTCATTACACAGAGGAAGGAAAAGCTATCTTTCTCAGTTATGTGTGGTTACTACATTTATATACCCTAGGCTAAGGCCCTGTTTGCATTACTCTGGCAACACAATATTCATCAAAATTGCCTTAAATAGGCAGCTAAGTGTTCCTTTTGAAAGGAAAGATCTTCACAGGACAGCCTAACTTTAAACATTTTGGTCAAAAGCTGTGTTTTGCAAACAGCTTCTTCTTTCCTTATAAAGTAGGACTTAACAGATATTTTGTGATAACAAATATAGGTATTTATATATACAACTTAGCAGATATTTTATGATATCACACTGCATTGCTGTACACATCCCTGGTCACAGGAGGCACCAGAGAGGTCACCGTCACACACTACTTAGGAAGTTATTAGCAGGCAAATTAGACTCCAAGGAACCCTAACTGGTCAGTGTAAGCTTGAACAGCCTTCAATCGACTGTGAATTATAGAAGAATCCTTAATTATATCTATAAATGAGGCAGCAGAACACAACTTGGAGTCAATTTGGTGTTTCTTTTCCTCATTTGTGCTTTGCAAGTTGTTGTCAGATCTTTTTTAAAAAGATTCATTGGCTGCAGGTCTCTACAGCAACTCCCTACATTTGCTTTTCAAATCAGTTTGGAAAAAACCTCCCACACCATATCTCCAATTTTTATTCCAGCCTTTCTCTTTTTAGGCTTATTTTCAGCTGTTTCTTAGAGAAGCTTCATAAAAGGTAGCTTAAGAAAAGAGATAATTATAAAAGTATCCACCTTTGTCTACCTGGTTCTTCAGTGGCCCATGACTAGTTCAGCGTATTACCACAGGGTTCCAGGTTGACTTACCAAAAATCTTAGAGCTAGTCAACTCTAAAAACATGAAGTGATTCATTTAGTAGTAGCTCTGCCTTTCTGTTGTAAGATAATCATATATTGCAATTTAGTAGAATTTGACTAAGAGCAATGGAATGTGGTTTGAAAATCTACAAATTAGCACCCATTCATCTAATTTGGATACCAGAAGACTACATAGCTGCATCAACATGATATTGAGCCTATGTTAATTAGTGCTGTTGAGAGATATGATTATTAGTTCAACTACAAAACTGCATTAACACTGATATATTCCTTTCAGGATCTGAGCTTACCTCTCCACATGAAATTGTACAAAACTGAGGATGTATGCCAGTTCATAGTCATTTGCCCAGAAACTTCACTGTGTCCTGCAGACATGGCCAGAGTAAATGCCAGGGACAACTTATGACTTATACTACTTCCGAAAAACTACTCAGAGATTTGACGGTAAAGCATAAATGCAAGGACAGAATAAATTCAAACATAAAATGACCTGTGCATGTTTATAGACAGATTATGCAGACAGAATTTATACAGCAGTTATACTAAAGAATTGAAAGGCATTAAATGAACAATATATAATTATCAAACAATGTATACATTTCTAAAATGCTTTAATTGAGAAAAATTCCTGTCTGTACAAACCCACTTTTGCCTCAGGGAAAAACAACAATATATTTCCGGCTGAAATGAGAAATGATCTTTTTTTCTATTTCACAACAAATGATTGATTTAGAAAAATAAGTTAGTCTTCTTAAACTTACCTTAAGCACCGAATCTACCCAGAAGAGTTAAACTTTTGATTTACAGGGTTGATGAAAACAGTTTTATGATCGAGTCTACTACTTGTAAATGTAGTGGGACAGGCTAAACTTTGGAAAATAATTTCTGTGATACAAGAAAAAAAAAAAAAGAAAATGGAATGCGATTTTTTTCTAAACATCTTGACATCCCTGGTGTGGGTCTGGTGCCTCAAAGGACAAGCATGTGATGCAACTAACATTTTGAACATGCATTCGTGAACAAAAGAGAAGAATTTAGAGCCCTTTTAAAGTGGTACATGGACAAATCCTGAGAAAGTGCCACATATTCAGATGCACATTCATAGCCTACCACAAACACAACAAGTTTGTCTTGGTAAAGTATTAAATGTTTTTTGTCTGTATAAAAATTTTACCTTAGGCAAAACATCAAAAAATGTAATACTTTCTCCATAAACCAGGAAAATGTTTTGTTTTGATTTGGTTTTGTTTTGTTTTTCACTTTTCCAAACAGATTTATAAAGAAAGAAAACATTCAACTTTGGGGCAATGTGAAGAATTTTTGTTTTATTAAATTAGAGAAAGACTGAATACCACCTGTGTGATTCTGTAATTATACCTGAAACAGCAGGAAAATCTGCTACTACTCATTGAACCTTGCTGCTGAGGGAAGTTGAATAGATCATTCATTCTATGGTTCAGGAGAGTCATTTCAAATCTGTGTACCACATGTAAAATTAGTTCTGACCTTGTCAGCCTCAAGCATGTCCTTCAGATATGGATCATTAAATTCAATCCTTAACGCTTGAGGGAAAAGAGCTAAAAATTGGGGTTTCCTTGTATTGCATTCTATGTTCTCTTAACTAAAACTATATATTGGCTTTGATTTTCCAAATGGAACCATCATTTATATCCTTGACACATGAAATCTGTGACTGGTGTCTTTCTGAAGAAGATAACTTTCTCAAAACAAATGCTAACCAATTAGCCTAGTCCATGCCTAATCTTTATCTTCATGGCATCTCATGCAACAAGACAAGCCTAAAAGAGGATGGCACATTGGTATAAGTCAGTCCCTACTGCATTCCCTCCTGTGCATGTAGACTTAGTTTGTCTCATGCTGCTAATGTGTAAAGAAACTGAAATGAGTGTTGTCACGACTCTACTACGTCTTCCTCAATGTACTGGTACCATTTATTCACCTAGAGGTGAGTGATCCTCTCCAGGCTGCTGACTAAAAATGACCAAGAAGCAAATTTGAGCACTACATGCCTAATTCTTCACAGTGTTTTTAGTTAGCTCACTACCTTTCTCTGCGGTCTCTCCAAATAGTAGTCTCCAAGACTGGAAAAGTTCCTTCCAACTCTCAGCAGTATGGATACAGATCAATCCATGATGTTTGGGCTCCAGCAAAAGGACTGGTCTCTGTTTACATC
>NW_009646523.1:1251897-1369028 GCF_000708025.1 Charadrius vociferus
GGTTGAAGGTAGTTGTCTGGGCTCTGATCACTGCCAAGAAACAGGTACTGCCAAGAGAGGAGTCTTCCAAGAGAGAGGCTCTTACCACCCAGAGGTGGGCACCTATAATGCTCAGGATAAACAACTGCCCAAAGGGGCCAGTGTCCCCTTGTTAACTGTAAAGAGAAGTTAGATTTGAGCAAGATATCCAATTTTCAGACAGCTAAATTTATGTGGATCTTACTAAAGAGGCCTTAAGGAGATACACAGGCCCAAAGAGATGCAAACATCAAATACCTTAGTGTAAAGTAAAAAATAAAGTATCATCCAAAGAACTGGCAAAAAACTGCTCTTATGGCCTCAGTAACTGATGAAAGAAAAAAGTCCAGAACAAAATAGAATGAAACCTGTGTAGGAAAGCAGCAAATCTGTCTGCTTCTAGCTTGCTCTCTGCTGCACAGTCCTGGTAGAGTTTCTCCAGCTGGACATTCACCAGGCCAGCGTGTTTGGGTTCCACCACACTGAGCCAAGACAATTTTACCTTTTTTCTGAGAACATACTGCGACACTGGCAGTTGACCTCTTTGGCATATCTTCCTGTACAAACACACTTTACAGTCTACTACAGGCACCTAAACCCAGTTGCTCCACTAGTTCAAGCCCACATGTTCCAGAGCTCTAAGAACATTTCTCATCCTCCCTCATTCACATGCACAAATACAAACAGGATAGGAAAAGAATTTAAAATTCCGATCCCAAAACATGGTATTTTCAGTAGTAACTACATAACTGTCCTAGAGTCTTGCACTCTGACTGCACACAAGTTCAGTGGAGCAACTGTAATATGCTTGGGGATTAATTATGGACAGCCCCTAATGACAGAGAACCACTGCATTACAAAGTCACATCTCACTCTATATCATGGAATGGAAGACTTTGTGACATCAGTAGTATTTTGTGATAATCTAAGAATCACAGTAATAAATTGCACATTCAGTTGGCTCACCTAGCCTCTGATTTCTACACCAGGACAAACTCTGACCTTCAGCGGATTTGGAGCAGAGGGTGAATGAGGGTGAATGTGGTCATTCTCTTTTCTGGAGGAGGGAGAAAATTCATGTTGGCTTCTTCCATTGATTTGTCTGTGTTAACCTAACTGGATGCTAATCTGCAATGCCAATTTTTTTCTTTTTTTGCAATGCATATCTGGGAGTTTTCATTTTTTCACTAGTAAAGAAAGAGATTTTTTATGTATTTGCTGTCTACAGCATTAAAAAAATCTAACAATACTGGTGAAAAAAATTATTCTAGAGTTGAGGTTATTAAATAGTCTTGGTGGATCATTATTACCACAGACAACTGAAAAAACAGTTAGGTAACTTCTGAAAGACGAGAGGGTCAATTTTAACAAGTACTACATGCAATTTAAAATTTGAAAAACGCAGTATTTGGCTCTGTGTCAGTGGGGCTGGAAGAATCATTTTATCATGTTTCTACCCTCCTGATGAGAACACATTGATTTATTCTGTCATAAATCAAGACTCCTGCTGGGCTATGAATGAAGGATTTGTAAGGTTTTGGCCTTCAAAAGTGGTTGGGAGCGTAAAGGAGAGAACATGAGAGTTTGCAGTAAGGGAGGTAGAGAATCATGCTGGCCAATAAACACATAGACCAAAACTAACAACTAGTGTAAGAAGGCACAACCAAGTAAAATCACATTCATTTATGCCAGCATTTCATCTATCCTTCAACATGGAAATGAAGGGAAAAACCTGGCTCATCTACCTCAGTCACATAATATCATAGACAACAGTATCATACGGTCTCTCATATGTATTTATCAAGACCTCTCCAGCACATGGATCTGCAGAAGTGTTGATCTTGAAATTGTAAAACCTTAGACAAACTGTTGTTTGTGGGGATGTGGTATATTTGAGAGGGGACCCAACAACATTTGAACATGAGAGAATATTATATTACAAAGTATGAGTAAGATAATACGACAAAGATGCAAACAATACCCTTAAAATAAATGCTTCTTTGTCCATATTTTAAAAGGGAAACATTAACCTTTTCAAAAGCATACTGGTTAACCTTTACTCTCATCTATTACTCCATAGCCCTTAATTATTATCATCCATTTCATAATTATACATCGTTGCTTGGTCCTTAGAACTTAGCTAGGCCCTAATACAGAACATAGGCCAAAATCCTCTATTACACAGAGATCATCAAACATAGATAAGGTAATTTCCATCACAAAGAATCTGCAATGTAACTAAGAATGACTAAGTCTGATTTTCCCCTTGTGTTTTCCAGGTTTGCCATTGCTTCAGTGGGGGTATAACACTCTTATTGCCCCTATCCATTTTGATTTTCAACGCATTTTCAGGAAAGTGCATTTTTTCGTGTCATAATTACAATGTGACCCTCAACACTAATACTTATAGCCCTTAATGAATGATAACAGAAAATATTTTTTGGGTTTTTTGGTTGGTTGGGTGGTTGGTTGGTTGTTTTTTTCCAGCAAAGTCTTGCTGGATCACCTCTCCTGTGAAGGCAGGCTGACACATTTGGGGTTGTTCAGGCTGGAGAAGAGAAGGCTCCAGGGACACCTTACAGAGGCCTTCCAGTACCTAAAGGGGGCATACAGGAAAGGTGGGGAGGGACTCTTTATCAGGGACTGTAGTGATAGGACAAGCAGTAACAGTTTTAAACTGAAACAAGGTAGATTCAGATTAGATTTTAGGAAGAAATTCTCTACTGTGAGGGTGGTGAGACACACACATACAGGTTGCCCAGGGAAGTTGTGGACGCCCCATCCCTGGAAGTGTTCAAGACCAAGCTGGATGGGGTTTTGAGCAACCTGATCTAGTGAAAGGTATCCCTACCGATGGCAGGGGTGTTGGAACTAGATGATCTTTAAGGTCCCTTCCAACCCAAACTGTTCTATGATTCTATGATTCAATTAATACAGAAAGGCCCAGAGTCTAGAGCTGGCTGACAATTTTCAGATTAAAATGTTGTCTTACCCAAACAACAGCAAAAAATTCACACATGTTCTTAAGATATCCTGAAAGATTTTTCACTTTTCATAATGAGGTATAGAGGCCACTATTGGAGAACCCAGTAAAAACAATTATGGAAAACTACATACAATAAAGATTAATTTAAATGAGAATAGATGCAGAGAAGGGCAAAGATCCAGGAAAGAAAGATCAGGGAGGGAAACCTTATCATATGAAAGGAGACTAAAATAAGCAAGGTTTATTTAGTTGAGCAAAACAAAAAATGAGAGGGACTATGATAGTTTTCTATGTATAAGTAAAGGGTAAAACACAGATGGAGAAGAAAAAAGAACTCTGGCACAGTGAGGAAGTAAATACGGTCACAGATAGAATTATTTTGGAATTAGAATTAGATCTCTCACCATCTCTAAGCAGAAGAACCTCTGAACTTTAACCAGGAGAGAGGTCCAGAATCAGCTTTAGCTCAATTTGGTCCTGGAGCAAATTTGAGAGGAACCTGATTAAATTAAATCAAAATAAGTTATTAAATAGATAGGACTTTGAAGATGGCATTGCTGTTAGAGCTTGAAATTGATGATGTTGATGTCCAGAGGTCCCTTCTAGCATAAATTATTTTAGCTTTTCGTTTAGGATGAGTTTCCTATTAAGATCAGCTTCAGTGATACAGAACGTTCCTTCCTGACACTCTTCGCTGGGTAAAAAACTGTATGGATGGCCAGGCCCAAAGAATTGTGGTGAATGGAGTGAAATCCAGAAGGCAGCTAGTCACAAGTGGTGTTCCCCAAGGCTTAGTACTGGGGCCAGTTCTGTTTAATATCTTTGTCAATGATTTGGATGAGGGGATCAAGTAAGTTTGCAGACGACACCAAGTTAGGTGGGAGTGTTGACCTGCTCGAGGGTAGACAGGCTCTACAGAGGGATCTGGACAGGCTGGACCAATGGGCTGAGGCCAATGGTATGAGGTTCAACAAGGCCAAGTACCAGGTCATGCACTTGGTTCACAACAACTCCATGCAGTGCTACAGGCTTGAAGAGTGGCTGGAAAGCTGCCTGGTGGAAAAGGACCTGGGGGTGTTGGTCAACAGCTGGCTGAATATGAGCCAGCAGTGTACCCAAGTGGCCAAGAAGGCCAATAGCATCCTGGCTTGTATCAGAAATAATGTGGCCAGCAGGACTAGGGGAATGATTGTCCCCCTGTACTCAGCACTGGTGAGGCAACACCTCGAATACTGTGTTCAATTTTGGGTCCCTCACTACAAGAAAGACATTGAGATTCTGCAGCATGTGTAGAGAAGGGCTACGAAGCTGGTGAAGCGTCTAGAGCACAAGTCTTACGAGGAGTGGCTGAGGGAACTGAGATTGTTTAGCCTGGAGAAGAGGAGGCTGAGGGGAGACCTTGTCACTCTCTACAACTACCTGAAAGGAGATTGTAGCAAGGTGCAGGTCGGTCTCTTCTCCCAAGTAACAAGTGATAGGATGAGAGGAAACAGCCTCAAGTTACACCAGGTGAGGTTTATCTTGGATATGAGGAAAAATTTCTTTACCGAAAGGTTTGTCAAGCATTGGAACAGGCTGCCCAGGAAAGTGGTTGAGTCACCATCCCTGAAGGTATTTAAAAGACATGTAGATGTGGTGCTTAGGGACCCAGTTTAGTGGTAGACTTGGCAGTTCTAGGTTTACGGATGAACATGATGATTTTAAAAGTCTTTTCCAACTTAAATGATTCTATGATTCTCTGACAACAATCTTATGAAAGCATGTCAGTTTCCACCTAATTTTCATTGGGACAGACTTCCAAGCTCCAAGTGGAGCTGACAATAACCAGAGAAGAACTTCAGAACATTTTCTTAAAATTTGTGAGAATGCTGACTCAACCTGCTGTTTTGTCTTTCTCTTACATTTTAGGTAAGTGCCTTAACTACCTCACTATCATCTCAATATTCACTTATCATCAAGTGATGAGGTCTACATCAAGGCACAATCATGCTCTGTTGTCTCTATGAAGCTAGTCTCCTAATTATTCAGACTGAAAACCTAGCAGAGCACTCTGATTGCCTCTCTGCTGACATTTTGATCATGACCCAACCACTATTTCAACCTACTGTAGCTGCTCATTAAATAAATAAAATATTTACAAGAACAGGAGCTGGAATCCCTCTTCAAAATAAAGGTTTGCACAGTATTGAAATATGACACTGAGAGATCTTAATTTTTGCAAACAAACCCTATTTCATGAGTTGATATCATTCACTATTGTGTTGTCGTAACTATGTTTTGACAAATAACAATTATCTTCATTCAGACAGTGATAAGGAGATACGGATTCAACCTTATACTGCAGTCTGTAGTAAAAGTTAATTGAACCACTTTCAGGCTCAGCTACCATCAATAAAATGTTTCAACTTGTACAGTTTAATAGTCTCATCTTCAATTATATTTTAATGGGCTTCCAAAGACGGCTTATTTATAACTGTATCTTTAAAATTAATTTTGTTATAGATATGTCCTTCCCCAAATGCTTAAAAACAATTCTCTCAATGAATAGATTCCAGTAGAACTTTCTTATGTCTATTTTTCTCCCATTTTCACTCAGTTTCAGTTATTGGGATTCAGCTTGTGATGCATGACAAGGACAATTATGAATAGCCCATAGACAAACATTACCTCTAAATGTACTTTTCAGGTTAGGTTCTGCATTTGCCATTCTGGTAGGCGATATCAGAACAGAATTCAGAACCAAAGTAAAATATTAAAGTCTATTAAAGTTTACTTTGAGAGATTCAAGCATTATGGAAGGCAGACTGAAAAACTCTGTGCTTTGATCAAGGAGCTGTATGAAATCAACCAAGAGGGAATGTGAAACCCAGAAAGTTACTCTAAATCATATGCACCCTCCAAAACCTACACAAATCACAGTTGTTAGTCATACTCTGGAGAGTACGACGCCCAAAATTCATTCCTGAATGTAACCATCTGAAAGCATCCCTTCAAAGAGTACTAGGGCCTCATTCTTTTCATAAAAGATGCTAGGCAGTTAATGATCATCATAAAACTGAAGTGATGAAGCCTCTTGCTCAATAAGGGAGCTTTAGTTTCTTCTTCTGGTTGAAGAATATCAGTCCATGATCTCTCCTTTCCAGGTGCCTGCTCAAACCAGGAAAACTCACCAGAGATGCTTAGGCAGCAGAAAAGAACGGGCAAAAGAGTGAGATTCTGTGGAAGTGAGGAGCAGCACTTTTTACCCACTTTGCTGGTGCCAGTCAATGTACAGAGAAGACAGCATAATTCATGAGGCCAGAAAATTATTACACAAGAAGAAACATGACTATGGCTCTGCAGTGTGGTACCTAGAGCTCTGAAACATGTCAGGTATCCTAGGTTCCTAGTGCCTGCTCCTAAAACTTAATTTTGCTTAATAGAAAATTTATAAAAAAGGTTATGGAGGAGGTACTAGCCTATCCGTTACCAGATGAGTGAAATAACCACAAGTTTCTTCTACCCTACAGTAGGCATTAGGTCAAAGAAAAAAAAAAAAAGGCTAAAAAAAGCAGAAACAGCCTGGCACAGGTATGCCTCAATCAAACATCAGACATTATACCACGGATGTGATTCAGTTAGGCACACTTTCGTTCTTAGTACCATTTAAATCATTCTCACGTATCTTAGACTTTGAAACAGAGTTAATAGCCATAGTACAGGGTGGTTGGGAGACCCAGGCCTTCTGTAGATTTGGTGGAGGCCAGGCAGAATATCATAGAAGTGTTCAAATGGTACTGAAAATGCATGTGAAAGCAACTGAATCCAGCCCTGAATCTCTATGTTTGGGAAAATTCTTTCCCTTCAGTATGCTGTAGTCCAAGAAAATTACAGGAACCCTGTTGGCTTCTCCCAGCCTTGAGATGGGAAACCCGATACATGCATGATTTCTTCCTCTGAGACAGGTGATGAAGAGACTAGGGACAGAATTAGATGGGAGACATGGGAATTGAGACAATCTGGTGGGCTTGGAGAGCTTACAGAAAGGTGGGGGGAAGATTCGGAGAAAGGAAGTAGACTTCACTATTACTCAGAATAGCAAAATACACTAAGGGGAATGTTTTCTTAAGGGAGGCCAAAATCACCACATAAATTCATGAGGACAGACAGCATCAGATCTGATGTTGATAGCAGCAGCGCAGCTGCTCCCACTCACATGCGTCTGACAACATGGCACTGAAAGGTACCAATGAAACAGCTGCTCTGTGTATAGTCACATGTTCTTTTTTCTTGTCTTCTTAATCTCATAATATTTGGGGTTATTCTCAGAGTGATTTTGTGTCCAACTTGTGATGTACGGCATTTATGTTCATGTCACTATAGACACTTCTGCCTTTTCTAGAGACAGGAAGAATGTTGCTTGAGGCTCTAGAAGCAGCTTTAAGAGGAATGTACTTAGAGTTTACCAGTAGCAGGAACACACAGAATGTATACTGCTCTTGGGATAAGAGACCAAAAAAAAAACCAACCCAAAAAACACCGTGGAAAAGAGTGTCTGAAAAACACACTGGTATCTGTCAGTACATGCAGTCCATTTCCCAAAGCACAGTTCTCTAGACATTCTGTTTTCCAAAACCAGCTTTGGGCGGTTTTTTTTCTGTTTTTTTTTAAGTTACTTTACTTGAATAATAAGTACAAGTGTTGATTTTTTTCTTCCTGATTCAGTGGGAATAAGTGGCAAACATAACTCACCAATGAAGGATGGAACAAAAAATGTAAATCTCAGGCACACTTGGCAATGCTTATCCCACTTAAAGGAGAATTAGTGCATTACAGGCAGGACCAGACCGTAGAGAATGTAGCCCTGTCACATTAGTGATATTTCATTTTTCACCATCTTTACAAACAATAATATTGGAAGTACAAGCATTACCAACAAGTCAATGTTAAAGGACTTTGAACACAACATTTTGCTCTCTCCTCTACATTCAAATTATCTACCACATTCAAATTCCTTGTCTTCTAAAGCTCTGAACAACTGTGTCTACATGTTGTTTTCAATTCCCCTTTTTGACTTTTCCAGGCTGCAAAATTCCCTTCTCACCTGCGCTGGAAGTACTCTTTGGTTGAGTAATTTTCTGTTTCCTTCTCCTCCTTTTATCTTTGCATAATCTTACTTTCAGTCTGCCTGCCGTACTTAAAAGTTTCTCCGTCTTTTTATACATCAAACAGCTCCCATTCCACACTCAACTGCCTCCATTGTACACACACTCAGTGCATGAAATACATTTGCAGCAATAGACCACCAGGTACAATCGACTGTCCCTTATCTGTGGGCAGTGCATCAATTTTGCAGAAAAAGCATGCTATGGCAGCAGAGTCTCCAAGGCTGGCTCCATGCAGAGCAGTACATGAACAAGGATGCATTGCTTCCAAGGTTAGCTCAGTACATGTTTGCCTGGGTTTGGACACTGAGCAAAAAAAGCCCTGCCAGACTTGAGCTGGCTCCCCACAGAGTCATTCTCCCTTGTCTGTAGCACACTCTCAAACACACACGGCACTACCTATGTCATCCAAGGTCTCTCATCCCCCCACCCCAGTACCCTGGGTAATGAGTATGACAGCGTGGTGTTTTGATCTTGTACTCATATTTACCCATATCTTATCTATAAAGAAAGGCATGCATAATATATGTGGTGTATGTTTTCCTAAATTTGCATTGAGATGGAAACAGACCAAATAATCTTGTAGGTATTTTCCATTGCAACAGGCTGAAGTCTATAACTGAAAAGGGGGAAAAGTGTTAGACACTTTGAGAGAATTTATATTTTCCTCATGCGAAATGAAACAGCACATTTAAAATCAAAGTTTTTCTGGCGATTTTTGTATTTTCCTATCAAGACATGAAGTCAGCATTCTAATTGCAGGGAGTGAATCACTCCCAAAATATGTTGCTATGTGCATATCTCTCAGGTATAGTTTAGCTGAGGAGTTTTCTTATAGAAATATATTAGTCTTTGAAACATGCTGGCATGAAATATAACCGAGTTTTCGTTCTGAGATTAGGATCTGTTAATTCCTGAAGATCCCAAAAATCATCATGACAGATTTATAACGCAGAAACTCTGAAGGAAATTTATCAAACATACTTAAACAGACTTTGAATTACCTGCTAGCTAATTAGAAATGGCTCCAAAGCTGGCCACTGTAAAAGACTTCTCAGTAAATTGTTTTCAAACCCTAGGGCAGGTTGTAGTCATTATGTTTCCTTTACACTCCACACAAGATGGTCTTTGTTTAGTAGCCTGCATGCTACACGTATCCTTTCACGTTTCCCTAATGTTCCTATTTATTTATTTATTATTTAGTTTAATTTTTAGTGCAATGCTGTTCCATTATTGGGCTATGTGGACATTTTTAGAATGGCTGCTAGCTCTCTCTGTCTCTAACCTCCATCTAAAAAGTCAGTATTTCAACTTCTTCGGGGGGGGAAAAAAAAAAAAAGAGAAGAGAGAGAGAAGGAAATACAAGGAAAGGGAGAAAGAAACAAACAGTGAGGGCAGGGGGAGGGGGAAACACCAAATGTAAGAAAAAGAAAGAAAAATAAAATCTACAATCCGTGGAACGTAAGACCATGTCAAAAGGGAAATAAATATGCAGATTATTAAAATACAGCTGTATTTATGCCTGCTGACATTCCTGAAACTGCTTAGTAAGCCTACTTCTATTTGAATTTCAGCAAGTATTTAAGCATTTGCAAGATTAATTTGTGTGCAAAAGGAGTGTGCAAAGCACCCAGCAAGTTCTTTTGCTAAATAACCACTCTTTGGCATGCTGAAAAAGTGATCCACTGTGCACTGAAGCCCTCTCATCTGCAGTTATCTTTCAGTAAGTTCCAGACATGAACAAGATGAGAATGTGACTGGATATGAACACAGAGTCCCCCTTTTTTTCAGTTAGCACCACATATATAAAGCAAGTCAGAATACAGTCTTGACTCTTTTGGTGAATTCCTTTCTCCCATGACACTTTTACCTAATCTTTCTCACACTCCACCCTAAGCTTTCTTAGTAAGTCTTCACTTGCACTCACGTGTACTCACACCAGAATCACTACCAGAGAGAGGCACGATTGTCCAGATCCAACCCACACTTGAACCAAGAGCATCCAGGACTGCTTCACTCCATGCTGTACAACTGAATTTCATTCAAAGTGAAGTTCAGCATTGTTCTGTCTTAAATTCAGGCGCAAACCTCACTCTACAGAGAATCACCACATTTTCATAACTGTTGGAAACAGATTTTTTTTAACTTGTTCCAATAATATGCAAAGCTGTTTAGGAATAAAAACATGTTTTCATTAAGTCTGTAAAATCATACCATTCTGATCAGCAATTGGCATTACTAGTTCATATCAAACATGAGCCTTGCCAGATAAATTAGAAGTCATCTTTAGAACAATATCTTAAAATACAATATAACAGCCCTTAAAATCAAAGCATCTCTGCCTCTAATCACTGCTATCTCATTGATATATTCTTTTTTTGTACAAGTTTTCTAGTTAGTTACAGGAACATTTGAAGCAAATGTTGCATCTCTTTAAAAAAAGCCCTAATCATCCCTGAAAGAAATGTAAAGCACAGCTAATCATCAGGGAACAGAGAGGAAATATGTGTGTCTTGCAACCGCAACTATGAAAAAAAAATTGCAAATCTGTGACATCATAAACTACTAATTATTTCCACACTTAGGAAAATATTAGAATTTATTAGGGTCTTTTCAAGATATGGAAAATATTCTACAAGTGAGGCAACTGTAATTCGGGAGAGGTGGAGTCCAAAATGAATTATTAAGGTCATTTCTTCAAGAATGAATATAAATATTTTCCACATTTCACTACACCAGCTACAGTATATGCATGAATATACATCTTAAATGCTGGCATTCATTGGATCTGTACATACGTAATAGCTATCCTATCTATTTTAGGAATTTTGAAGGCACACGTTGCTTTAGCATCTAATTACCTTTCATATTTGTGTAAGTTTAAGGACTAAAAGAAACTTAGTATATATCTTCCATGTTTGCTAGCACAGTATTTAAACTGAAAGCTGTATGCAGAAACTTTGGTAACTGCCAGGACAAATCGATGTTGGTATATTCTGAATGTTTACATTATTAAAGATAAATGGCATAGGAGAAGTGGGTGGGCCTGGAGCATTCCACAGTGTTCTTATGTCTGTATTAAGAGTCAAGGTAATTAATGTTTTATGGGGCTTGATCTTGACCTCAGGGTTTTATAGAACTGGACAAAACCACAATACCAGAATTTTTTTTTTAGGACTTGTTCCTCTAAATAGAAGAACTGGTCATAGAGCCAGAAAGGCATACAGCTGCAGTGTCTTTACTGTGATTATTATTTCTTTTTTCATCTATAACTGTGTTGGTTGGCCTGGTTACAAGTGCCAGCCCATGACTTTGCTACTGCCATTTCCCCCGTGTCCTGCCCTTCACCAATAGGCAGCCATGGTCAGTTTGGTTGTTCACGGTCAGATGAGATTATACGTTCAAATGAAGTCGGAAATTGGAGAGAATGCAATAGCAGAAGCACAGGGATGAGGACAATGATAGTATCTTTAGCCACACAGCTTGATATAAAAGAAGACAAGTGAAAAGATCTTAAAGGCTTCATTGCTCTGTCTGCTTTCAGCGGCTAAGATTGTTTCCGTTTACACTTCTACAGAGCAGAGCACAGCGTTCATGCATAGCAGTCAGTACAAACAGGTTTCATTAAGCAGCAAATATTGTTCAAATAAGACAGAACTGCTTCTTAAAATTCTGTTTTCTTGATGAACTCTCATCCCAATGACTTGATAAAAGCATATTTAAACACAGATAGTCACTTGTTTGGTAAAACAGAAGTTGTTGCTATTATTTGTGTTTGTGTTCACCACTCTGCAGAGCTCAAGTTAAATATCCAAATTCATTGATCATGACTGTATGGATAAGTTAACTATGCCCAGGACCATCTGTTTGCAGCCAGCCCAACTGGGAGAGAACAGCCTGTCTCCATGCAACTCAACTCTAACCCTCCCACACAGGGAATCCGCATCAAAGGTGCCTGCAGGGAATGGCCTCTGTTTACGGTAACTCCTGAGCTAACTCACAATCAGTAACTTTTTGGGGACATCTTCATTCAGCTCAGGCCAAAATTGTGCCTGGTGAGAACAGCAGCAATTGAAATGTACAGAAATTTGATTTCCTTTCCACCGCCTGCAGAGCACAGGAAGAATGGAGGTGTTTTCATGAAAGGTACAAGAACTAGAAAAAAAGTCCAGACTGTGCTTAAACTGGAAGTCAAGTGCATGCCCCAGTGCGCTCACCAGTCATGGCACCCCAGTGGGGACTCTATCCCTGCTGATGTGCCTGATGGCTCTTTCCTGTGCACACACAAACATTTGCTTCCCCTAGCAAGAAAGACGTTGCCAGAGGCGCTGGGGAGATGCACAGCAAACAGAGGATTAGAATTAGAAAACTTGAAAACAAAATGAAAAATAAGTCTTTGAAGAAAAGAAGAAAGAGAGCAAAATTTGGCAAGGGGTGAAAATACAGAACAGATTTTTACTTCTTTCTCTTCTTCCTCTAAAAATCTAAAACCATCAGGCTTGTACAAACCACGAACCTGCTGTAATAGCAGCTTTGTGGATTTTCCAGACAATCGGGCAGCAGAAAGTCACCTGATCCATCTGCGAGACCTGGTGAGAACCGGCAAATATAATAGGCTGCAAAACACCTGAAACTGCTGGCATCGCAAACACTTCCTGCCTAATTCTGTTGGACAACAGACACAAAGCCGGCCCTGTAATTACATCCCACCCTGATCTACATTTGCAGTCATGTAATTAATACTTCCTCTGTAAAGCAATGGAATAATTTAGAGAGCAGATTTTCAACCTTAGTCTGGGAAAACTGAGAGAGTGCGAGCACTGCTTGGGCATTTTAGCTACAGGGAAATGCTTTTCTGGTTCCATTTGCTCACAGAAACTGTAATTAGATGCTCAGAGCTCTCTTTGTGCTAGGGGAGAAGAAAATGATACTTCCTTCCTGTTTAAAAGCCACAAGCGAGAGCGGGTGAGGGGAGCTTTTACTTATTCAGGGGACTTTATGAGAGTGATAAATGTAGATGGCCCTGCAGACTCAGCCAGCTGAGAAAGTGTTGCGTTGTCCCACACAGGGAAACATTTAGCTTATTGTTGTGGAGTTAAAATGCTTCTTCTCATAAATCATTGTGGTTTTACAGTAGGCATAACAAAATCCCATATAGATCCTATACAAAAAACAAACACTTTTCTGTTTTATATCATGCAACCCCCCACCCCCCCGGTTAACTTTCACAGAATTGATTTTTTATCTGCTCAAGATTTCCATCTTTCAGTGTATTATATACAGAAGGGGAAAAAAATATATCTTGGTGAGGCTTCTAGGATGCTTCAAAAAGAAATACTAAACAAAAAGACATCTGGAAGTCAGCAGTTCAGGAATTGAAGAGCAAGGTAAAGATCCTCAGGATTATAATTTTGGGTTTAGGTATTTAAATTCCACCTCACTCCTTCTTTAGATTAAGAATATCAGGCCCAAGAACATGTCCTGGCAAATAATGACTGCAGATAGTCTCATTGCTGTATTTACACTATAGTGAAGTAGCGGTCACTTTTGCACATGAATTGCCTGCTCAAGCATTCATGGAGCAATAAGCATGCAGCTGTGTTTTAACCCTACTAATACTTACAAAGAGTGAGGATGTGAGGGAAAGCTGGAGCATCATTAGAACTTCACGGTTCATTCAAAAAAATCCCAAATCAAACTTTAAATACATAGAGTGGTCCCTAGTACAATTCCCTCTGTGTCTTCTAGGTGCTTTGATGACAATGTCACCCATGCAATATCAAGAAGGTATGACTGACAGCTGCCTTCTTTGAAGGACCTCCACTTTCCAAAGGGGCACAGGCGATGCACAGCTGGCCTGAGTTCAGGCTTTTCATTGAAAGGACAATGAAAATCTACTGAGAAGTTCTCTAGGCTTCAAGTTATTCCTGAAGTAAAGATACAGTCTTTGTCTTTTCAAACACATAAAATTATCCACATCATAAGTGGTTAAAGCTACAATCCAGTACTTCACAGTAGCTCATACACTACAACTTCAATGGGATACAGGCATCTAAGTCCCAAAGCACCCTCCAAAAATCCTTGGCCAAGTGCCCAAGAAACACTTACTCCAAAGCCTGAGTATCCTGTTATTGCACATATCTAAAGAGGATACATTCTTTGCTGATCCAAACAGTTGAGTACCTACTCAACTCTTTGAATTTACAACCTAGGCAAGTCTTTACCACTAAAAAGACACAGTTCTTTTCCTGCACTAAGCCCACAGCCAACACTTACCCAAAGAATTGTACTGATTTCAAAACATAGTCAGGAAAGGATGTGGTTCCTATTGTTTTTATAATAACTTCATGATGAAAGCAGTTGTCCAGGAAGCAGAAGGTCTGGATTCAAATCTCTCCTCAGCCTGCAAGGACTTGATTTGGTAGGCACCCTACCCACAAAGCCATGTAGTAGTCAGGAGAGGAGATTTGATCCACCTGTTCAACTGAAGCTGTGTATCTCTGCAGACAGGATGAAAAAACCACGGAGTGAGAGGGGGATTAGGCAAGAGCAGTCTGACTCTGTAGCCTATTGATTAGATCACTCTCCTGCAACTGATTTCCTGAAAGCAAAGCAAAACACAGAAAACTCTGTTGAACTTTGCATTAGACACCTGTTGCCTCACTCAACAGTCTAAGTTTGTATTTTCATAACTACAAGAGAAACAGGGAGACAAAAGCATCCTATTTCTTTGGTTACATTTGGATAAAATTCTAAATGCTTTCAGTGATATCACTCATTCAAAAGAAATAATTCTACTGTTTTAAAATTACCTTCCTAGACTAAATTAAGATCCATGCCTTGGGGAAATTATTGAATCAGAAGAGACTGCCTACAGGAAATTGGCATTACTCAACTGATTCGTCTAATATCAGTAACCTAGTACCTCTGTGTATGTCTGTTTTTCAAAAGGTAAATACAAAAAAAATGCTTACACGTTTCTCCTGCTTGGTAAAAGGATATGCATGAATAATTATTCTTTCTTTATGTACTTCAATGTAAATTTTAAATATGCATTCAGGTAACTAAGTATTTTTAAAGTAATAAGTAGTATAAGCTTTCAGCATCAGTACAGCACATTAGCGTCTGAAATCAACATATTAAAAGTCTACCTCAAATGAATGGGATTCACCTTCAATTTTTTAAAATTTTGATTGGATTTTTCATGACAGGCTCAATAATACCACATTCATATCTCTCTTAGTCACTCATTTTAATATTTGATTTAAAAAATAAAGCATCTGACAACAAACATGACCTGGTTTGGAGCTTTTGCTCAATATAGTTTGAAAAATATGTTTGCAAAATTTTCAGTGAAGTTTGACTAATAGTATATTTCAAGGTTGGAAAGAAAAACTTGGACTTTCAAGCCTCAGCAAGACAGGATGGATCCTTTGGCCATTATGTACACGTTAATCTTTCTTTGGCCTTTTGTTGGCTTTTCCCTCCCTCTCCCCTTCTCATATTCCATATTCAAGAGAAAATGATCATTTGCTTTCATTGGAAATGTTGTTTTCAACTAGCCACAAAATGTCATCAAAGACAGATGACAAAATAAGGATAGCATGCAATTTTTAATGCTTTTAAGATCCAAAAATAAGTGATCCACTTCTGAAAAACAAGTAAGGACATTTCCTTATCAAAGAATAAATACTATGAAAGTGAAAGCAGCTTAACTGCTACTCTCAGACTTTCTAAAGGACAGAATGTGAGGTAAAAAAATAATAATTGTACTATCACTCAGTAAGGCATGTGTAACTTTTACTTGCTTTATTAATTTAAGATTGTTGGCTTTCATCTTTACTTTCTAGTCATGTCACATAGAAGCAGCTGATTTAAGAGGGATTTCAACTAAACAAGGAAATGGGAATTCACAAAATTATACTCACACCATAGACCATTTATATTCCTCTGCTGGGGAAAAAATATAAATTATATGTGGTTGAAATAACTGATTGTGCCTTCACAAAAGTTGTTTCCATTTTAATGTTTTCAGGATTAAAATTAATGAGCGTGTTTGCTTCATTGGCTGAAATGAATATTTAGCCATTTCTTCCACAAAGTTTTTTTTTAGTCACAGCATAGCACATACAAAAATGAGTTAGTTAGTTTCTTCTGTTCTTTTTTCAGTGGGGATGTTGTATAATCACAATAAAATTCATGAATATTGGGGGAAAGAGGTGTTCTAAAGCATGTGAAACAGAGATGATGTGTAGTCCAATACTGTGTGCTGGAGCTCTTGTTACAGAATTCATTTATGACATCTGGGAAGAGAGAATGGATATCTGGTCTCTTGATCTCTCTTCCAAATACTGATACATTTTTCAAGGGTATAGATTCAGATTAGAATACTCTAAAATAGTATCACTAATCTCGGAAGTCTCTGTTTCTACAATACTGCGCTTTTACAAAATCTTAGTTTGCATGGAGAGATCAGAGAAAAGTGGAGAGAGTGCTATATGACACTGTATTTAAAATTTACATATTATTGAAAAATAAATTATTTAATTTATTTGTGCTATGAAGCATAAGTTTTCAAAATCTTTAGGTTAAGGATAAGTAACATAGTGAAGACCACAGACTCATGTAGACATTTACCATTCCATGAACAATCCACAGAAACCCCCTGTAGCCACTAGAGTAATTGCTTATGTGGAAAATAAGTATTCGGAAAGTGTCACTAATGCAACTTAACAGCTGAAAGCAAGAAGGAGAGTTAGCACAATGTAACCAGCCAGCTCTATGCATACTACAGTTGGAAAAGCACTAACTTAGAATAATATTTCACAGCATGAGTTATAAGTTTGCATTGGTTTTCTGTGTGGGACAGATGGATCGTCGCCTTTTGTGAGCAGTTTGATTAGCTCCTTCAGTGTATTACTTCATTGTATAAATCTCACTGAAACAAGAGAAACTATAATACCACTGAATTTGTTGGAACAGAAGAATACTGCATAGTGATGATGCACAAAAAACATTTCCTCCCAGAGCATTCTGTAGAAAGGCATCAGATACTAACAAGAGCAAGACAAACCAAAGGAAGAATTTGTCACAATTTCCTTCCTTTGAAATAAATAAAAGATTTTGTTTGCACATGTCATGGTCACCCTGAGTTCCATGGAAATCTGATAGGAAATGTGACTCCATGTCTGCAGAAGATCTCTGTACTTCTAAAGAAGCCCATCTATGCCAAAAGTGTTTCCAATAGACTTGTGCTTGCAGGGCTTTGGCCAACCACCATATGGCCCTGGTGACTGACTTACCGCATCTGTGAGATCCAAAACACATGGTTTCATCTTTAAAATACTTTGCTTTTCGGTAGATTTATTAGACCTCCATTTTCTCCAGATTTTAACCTTTCCATCCCCTAGTGTCTTCATGCCCATCCCAGTGTCTTACTGAACCCATAGCGCTGTTTCAAAGGAGATGCCAGAGAGATTGATAAAATGTGACAAGTTTGGGTTTTTAGTAAATAGTCCAGCAAAGTGGTTAAAGAATCAGGTATTATCAACCCTAAGGCAAAGCTTAACACCCAGTACCTAACATAGTGTATTCTTGCCATGACTCCAGTCAGTTGAAAGTGATCCAGTTCTCATCTCCCAAAAGTGTCACTGAGGCTGTTAAATCCATCTTGAATGGATTTAAAACTCTGTATACTCAAAAAAATCTATACAGTCAGGGGTCATATGAGATGTCCACAGGTTTTTCAGTCATCTTATCTTTGCCACATCTTCCACATGCCTAAAAAAAAAGGAGAGGGCTTCCTGGGAAGCAGCTAACTCTGTCCCCTAGAGGAGATGGGAATTAACTGTGGAAAGGAATGCAGTTCCCAAAAAAAATTATTTTCCTTTGCAGCCTCTGTCACCTCTCCCCTCTTGCCCCTAACCCGTAACTTCAGAGGCAGACTGCAGAGTACACAGTCTTGAAAGTAACAAAGGCTTTTTTCCAAGAACTTCTGAAAAAGAATCTGATTTAAATCAACAACCAAAAAGGATTTCTGGATTAAGCAGATGACATTAATTAAATTCTTGCCAGTTTATTTTTCATCTGACATTGTGCATATGATCCTCTTAATGCTTAGAAAAAACATTCCTCTCATCAACTAGTCTCATCCATCTGGCAACTCGTTTCTAACATGTTATCTGTCCTGTTTAAATGAACGTGCTCTGCTATTTACATTACAGCCATTTCCTTGCATGGGCACCAACAGCTCTGGGCACCAAGAGAGATAACTTGCACTCCCTCTGCTGGCTATCTGATTGGTGATGTGGCCCCAAATCACAAAATAACTGGAGCCAAAAATTTGACTATTACCTGCAAGCCAATCCACTTCTAAAACACACACCATGTTCACACAGTGGGAACCACCACGATGCTTGCAAAGTCAAGGACAGGACCAGAACTGCAAATGTGTAGAGCAAAATATATGTCTGTCTATTTTTTGTGGACAAATGTACAGGAAACTCTACAGAATTATAAGATGTTGAAATGGCAAGAAAGAGGAAGACTGACTTGGGCCATGTGAGACGGGGGTTTGAGTTAGAAGCAAAGCCACCCCAAAATAGAAGAGACAGACCACTTGAAGGTCCTCGCTCTTGAAGGCAAGAGCAGATCAGCCTAGGTGCTCTGAACGGTCTCCTCGAGATGTCTAACTCTCTTCACTGATTCTAGAAGGATTATTGGGAAATTGCTACTTTAGGCACATAAATGAAGCACCTACGATTTAGTCTACTGAGTGCTCAGAAGTCCAGTGCTGAATGGTAGGTCCGATACCAATGCAGCCTATTTTCTTTTTAATTTTCACAGTTTGATTTCTTTACTTTCTGATTTTAAATCGGGATATAAAGCATGACTGCAATATTTTTAACTTTCTCTGCTTGTACATGTTGACACTGGTGGAATCTGTCATTCCTGAGTCCATGTTTCTCTTTCCAGCATATGCCAAGCTGCAATCTCTGTAACTCTACGAGACCCAGTCCTTTTAAGGGCAGGCATACCATCTGCAATGCAATCTATTGTGTACTCTGACTCCTATGGCTTGTGAAATTACCCATGTTTATGACACTCATAACAGCAACAGATGAAGCCGAAGTCAGACGTGGAATGTAAGGGTGCCAGATGTCCCAATTTTCATGGGACATTCCCACATTTAAATAAAACTCCCACATCCTGTTGACAGGAACCATTGTCCCAAGACCTGCACACGCAGCATCCTCCTCCCCTCGCTTCCAGGGTGGGAGGGATGCATGAGTCGCTTCCCCCCCAGCCTGGGAGTGTCTCAGATTCCTGCAGCTGAGGCACCTGCAGCCAGAGATAGGGAATAATGGAGAGGGGATTTGGAGAGGGGGAAGGGGGCAGGGCAGAAGAGAGCAGGGAAAATCAGGCAGAAAAGGAAGGATGAGAAGCAGTTTAGGAAGAAAAGCAGGGAAAAGAGAGAGGAGGGAAATAGGTGAGGAAATGGAGAGAAATGGAGGAAATATTTCTAAAAGCAAGAGGAACTTACGTGATTTAACAAAGATAGGATGATAAGAGGAAAAAAGTGAGAAGATAAAAAGTGGTGAAGGGACATACAAGCACAGTGGAAAAGAGAGGAAAGGAGATGGAAAGAGATAAAGAAAAAGAGAGAAAAAACAAGCGAGAACAAAATGTCAAACAGAAAGACACAGGAAAATGCAGGAGAAACCCCATCATATCAAAAGCAGTAGCTTTCCTGCACACAGGTCATTCATACAATTAGCCATGCTGTCCCCTTCTTTCCACTCTCATTTCTTCCCACTTTTTTGCAGAGACTGCACACAACTTTATGCTGGAGCAGTTGGAGTAGGGAGCTGCCAGGGACGCACATGAGAGCACTGAGCAGCCCTGCACAGCACAGGAATTGCCATGAACTCCCAGGGCCGCCTCGCAAGCAGCTGTTATTGGAAAGGCTATACGATTTAATGATTTCTTTCCAGATTCTGCTGGATAACAGAAGAGTGAGAGGGGGGGTTGGATGGGAGGCTGAAACCGAAGGTGCAAAGAAAGGCCAGCCAAATTTTGAAGTAAATGTTGTGCGACCATCCAGCCCCTTGTGTTGACATGACTAAATGCAGCTCTTCCCCTGGGCTCCCATAAGCTTCTCTATTGTGTAATAATCATCATTTCTTGACATATTTGAAAAAGCATCTTTTGCTTTCTTATTGTCAGTTCGATTGCCTCTCCTCATGAGAGTCCCAGGGAGGAGATACAGTTTGCTGGAGTCCCACCTGCTTTACTTCATGGAGTTTCCTACACTTACTCCTTTCCAAGGCAAAGGATTTACCCCTGAGAGAGAGAGATCTGGATTGAGAAAAACCCTCCTCTCTGTATAGAAACTGGATTTGATCTTTGCAGATCCAGTACACATCAGTGCAAGGCTGTCAGCCCCACAGACTTACTGGTTTTCTTCAAACATCCTTATTATAAGAGCGCCAGCTGGGCTACAGAGAGCAGCTGTTACTTAGGAGGAATTTCAACTTCTCAGTTCAGTCAGGGGAAAAGAAGAAGAATCTGGGATGTGGTATAGTTAAGAATGAATGTGAAATCTTTAATATTTACCCACTTCTAATTAGGGCAAAGAAATGGTTTTAATTGCTGTACTCGAGTTCAAGGTCAAGTTTGCACACCCATGTGCCCTGAGTGAGCTGCATCCATTCTGCCTGCTTGGCACAAAGGCCAAGGGTGAAGTGTGCTCCCCCTTTCCGGTCTTCCACCCCACGAAGCCTGAAATCCCCTGACTGGAGAGCCAGCTGACTTGCTGCAGGCTAGCGTTGAAGTGAGACCAGTGTGTTGGCAGGATGGATAACAAGGAAGTTGCAATCCAAAACCAGGCTTGGTCCCCAAATGTCCAAGATGCTATAGACATGCCCACTTCTTATTGTCCACCCTGGCACATGGGAATGAATGAATTTACAAATTTTTATCTCTTTCAGTAGTCCTCTTCATGAACTGAGCTGAAAGCCATCCTCTTCATCTGTGAATTCTAGCACATGCCTGCCAAATAATTTTTAAAAATCTCCTTTCTTCACAAGTTTAGCTAAGTCTGCTTACATGAAAGAAAAGCAACATTAGGTGCTTGCAGCCACATGTCTCAACTACATTATGACTACATGGTGCAGAGCATGTATAACAAAAGCCTCTTAATTTTTGCAAAGAAAACAGTTGGATTTTGTGGAAGTAGACAATATATTTGCATGGCATTTCTGAAAAGAGGTTTGTAGGTCCATTGTGCAACCTCAGGATTGAGCTCCTCTGAAATTTCTTCCAAATTTTTCAACATTCTACTTGAAGTAAGGGTACAAGAGATACTGTGGGGTTTTTTCCAGTTGAATTACTGCAATACACAGAGGAAATACCAAACAATGTTCTGTGGACTATCTCTCCATTTGCCTTGCTAGCTACAACACAACATGGAGAACTTATTCTCAGCTCATACCTATCATGACACTGAAGCAGGGACAGTTCTTACCCTGAGGACATTGGGGTCCATCCCCTCCAGAACCGTACAACCTTTGATAAAACCTTTCTGTTTTTTTGTTTGGTTTCGGTTGGGTGGATGGGGGTGTTTGTGCTTTTTCTTTTCTCTCGTGGGTCAAGCTCAATTGGCACCAGTGCCACCACCAAATCCAACACCACAGCAAACCAGGAAATGAACATACAACAGAATAGGAACTGTACTGCATGTCCATGGCAGCTCCCAGTGAGGTTTTCCCTGGCTGTCCCCAGCGTTACAGAAACTGATTTGTGGGAATGTGGGCTTAACATAAAAATGATGCATAGGAGAAGCACAAGAGGTCCCAGCACACTGCCTATCCTTTGATTTCATTTCTAGCAGAGTGGTTACATTTGATTGTTTAACTTTGCTTCATCTCTCCTTTTCATAACAGAGCTGAAAAATGTAGATTTTGTTGTTGAAAAACAAGTTTAGTAAAAATGTTACAGAGTTCACCTGCATTCACAGAATGGCTTTCGGTGGGCGTCTTGCCAGGTCTCCTTAAGCTCACAGTGATAAACATGCGGCAACTTGGGATGGACGGATCCAAAGAGGGATGCAACGGAAAATGTTCCAGTATCCTCTAAAAGGCAAGGAACATTTTTCTGTTTTCTAATAGATAGCATTAAATACTCTTGTATTGCATTAAATGCTCATCTTATTATTATCTTCTTAATAATTCTTAACTTATACTGTTCCTGTTTTGTATAATATTATTCTCTTAAGCTTCCATTGTGTGCACATCCACACACACCCCACAGACACACACGATCTTCTGCTGACATCCCTACCAACTAAATAGCTACCACTGCACTGAAGTATTATTTTCCATGTGACTTTAACCACCTTTTCCACCCATGCATTCTGAGTTCATAAGCACATGCTCTCTCAGTCAGCTTAAACTACGTTGTTTAAGTGACCCTTTGTTACCAAGCATCCCAGGTTGTTCTTTATTAGCAGTCTGTCACTGAGGTTATTCGCCTTTCCAACTGTTTTTTTTTAGCATACAGTACAGGTATAAATGTCTGTCAGAAGAGTCAACCTGAAAAAGCAGGCCTACATGCTCATTGAAAAATTATCCATGTTCCTCAAATATGTTGACTCAAATTAATTATGCAAATATCCTTTAATTCTTCAGTGGTTGCTTCACCCATGAGCCTCTTGCTTAGAATTAGTATCAAGATATACTTATGTAGGTCATAAATTTTATCTTTTAAAATATTAGAATAACATTAGCTTTTTTCAGCATCCTCGAAAGTCCCCCATTTTTTAAGTCTTTTTTTTAAATCAATATGAATGTCTCAAAGAGCTCATCTGCCAGTTCCTTTAATAGTCTTGGCTACAAGTTATACAATCTACTGGATCTAAAAATATTTCACTCTTAATTTTGTCATTTAAAGTCTGCTCCAGCTACTGAAGAAATTGAATGTACTTCATTAGCATTGCAAGATATGAACAAATTCTCCTACTGCAAATACAGAACAGAATTTTTTACTGAATACATGTGACTGTTATGTGACAGAGCACAGCTATTTATTAAATATCCTTGGTTTTCTGAATAGCTAAGATAATTTTTGGCTCATACAGGACCTATATCATAGCTAGGGTTATTTCTAATAATTTAAATAATTCCTCTCATTTCCTTATACAAATCAGGTATGTGGGGTTTTTCTTAATTTTATGGTTTTGGCTTCCTTTATCAGATGTCTGTATTCTTAGCTGCAGTCTGTAATGCTTTGCTTTTATTTTATCAGTTGGTCTATCCCATTTTTTAACTTTTCCTCTTCACTGTCCATTTTTAATCTAGCTTTCAATAAAATAAGTTATCTTTTGTGATTATAAAATTGGACTTTGAAGTCATGGGATCTAACAAACAACCCACTATAGTGGTTTGGGTTTTTTTCCTTCAATATTTTCAGCAGTTGTTTTCAACTTTGGGAAATTAGCTTTCAAAAGAGCTAGGTATTTTCATCACTGGTCTGAATGAACCAGATTATTATTAATTGCTTTTAAAAAAATATTAATTTCTAGTTCCATTATAAATTCACCATTATCCATCCTAATGACATTTAACACGAAGTAACTGCAGTCAGTTCTACTCTTTGCACACTTTTGTTTCTGTAACTTTCAGGCATTCCTTGAGCCAGCAGTGTACCCAAGTGGCCAAGAAGGCCAATAGCATCCTGGCTTGTATCAGAAATAATGTGGCCAGCAGGACTAGGGGAATGATTGTCCCCCTGTACTCAGCACTGGTGAGGCAACACCTCGAATACTGTGTTCAATTTTGGGTCCCTCACTACAAGAAAGACATTGAGATTCTGCAGCATGTGTAGAGAAGGGCTACGAAGCTGGTGAAGCGTCTAGAGCACAAGTCTTACGAGGAGTAGCTGAGGGAACTGAGATTGTTTAGCCTGGAGAAGAGGAGGCTGAGTGGAGACCTTGTCACTCTCTACAACTACCTGAAAGGAGGTTGTAGCAAGGTGCAGGTCGGTCTCTTCTTCCAAGTAACAAGTGATAGGATGAGAGGAAACAGCCTCAAGTTACACCAGGTGAGGTTTATCTTGGATATGAGGAAAAATTTCTTCACCGAAAGGTTTGTCAAGCATTGGAACAGGCTGCCCAGGAAAGTGGTTGAGTCACCATCCCTGAAGGTATTTAAAAGACATGTAGATGTGGTGCTTAGGGACCCAGTTTAGTGGTAGACTTGGCAGTTCTAGGTTTACGGATGAACATGATGATTTTAAAAGTCTTTTCCAACTTAAATGATTCTATGATTCTCTGACAACAATCTTATGAAAGCATGTCAGTTTCCACCTAATTTTCATTGGGACAGACTTCCAAGCTCCAAGTGGAGCTGACAATAACCAGAGAAGAACTTCAGAACATTTTCTTAAAATTTGTGAGAATGCTGACTCAACCTGCTGTTTTGTCTTTCTCTTACATTTTAGGTAAGTGCCTTAACTACCTCACTATCATCTCAATATTCACTTATCATCAAGTGATGAGGTCTACATCAAGGCACAATCATGCTCTGTTGTCTCTATGAAGCTAGTCTCCTAATTATTCAGACTGAAAACCTAGCAGAGCACTCTGATTGCCTCTCTGCTGACATTTTGATCATGACCCAACCACTATTTCAACCTACTGTAGCTGCTCATTAAATAAATAAAATATTTACAAGAACAGGAGCTGGAATCCCTCTTCAAAATAAAGGTTTGCACAGTATTGAAATATGACACTGAGAGATCTTAATTTTTGCAAACAAACCCTATTTCATGAGTTGATATCATTCACTATTGTGTTGTCGTAACTATGTTTTGACAAATAACAATTATCTTCATTCAGACAGTGATAAGGAGATACGGATTCAACCTTATACTGCAGTCTGTAGTAAAAGTTAATTGAACCACTTTCAGGCTCAGCTACCATCAATAAAATGTTTCAACTTGTACAGTTTAATAGTCTCATCTTCAATTATATTTTAATGGGCTTCCAAAGACGGCTTATTTATAACTGTATCTTTAAAATTAATTTTGTTATAGATATGTCCTTCCCCAAATGCTTAAAAACAATTCTCTCAATGAATAGATTCCAGTAGAACTTTCTTATGTCTATTTTTCTCCCATTTTCACTCAGTTTCAGTTATTGGGATTCAGCTTGTGATGCATGACAAGGACAATTATGAATAGCCCATAGACAAACATTACCTCTAAATGTACTTTTCAGGTTAGGTTCTGCATTTGCCATTCTGGTAGGCGATATCAGAACAGAATTCAGAACCAAAGTAAAATATTAAAGTCTATTAAAGTTTACTTTGAGAGATTCAAGCATTATGGAAGGCAGACTGAAAAACTCTGTGCTTTGATCAAGGAGCTGTATGAAATCAACCAAGAGGGAATGTGAAACCCAGAAAGTTACTCTAAATCATATGCACCCTCCAAAACCTACACAAATCACAGTTGTTAGTCATACTCTGGAGAGTACGACGCCCAAAATTCATTCCTGAATGTAACCATCTGAAAGCATCCCTTCAAAGAGTACTAGGGCCTCATTCTTTTCATAAAAGATGCTAGGCAGTTAATGATCATCATAAAACTGAAGTGATGAAGCCTCTTGCTCAATAAGGGAGCTTTAGTTTCTTCTTCTGGTTGAAGAATATCAGTCCATGATCTCTCCTTTCCAGGTGCCTGCTCAAACCAGGAAAACTCACCAGAGATGCTTAGGCAGCAGAAAAGAACGGGCAAAAGAGTGAGATTCTGTGGAAGTGAGGAGCAGCACTTTTTACCCACTTTGCTGGTGCCAGTCAATGTACAGAGAAGACAGCATAATTCATGAGGCCAGAAAATTATTACACAAGAAGAAACATGACTATGGCTCTGCAGTGTGGTACCTAGAGCTCTGAAACATGTCAGGTATCCTAGGTTCCTAGTGCCTGCTCCTAAAACTTAATTTTGCTTAATAGAAAATTTATAAAAAAGGTTATGGAGGAGGTACTAGCCTATCCGTTACCAGATGAGTGAAATAACCACAAGTTTCTTCTACCCTACAGTAGGCATTAGGTCAAAGAAAAAAAAAAAAAGGCTAAAAAAAGCAGAAACAGCCTGGCACAGGTATGCCTCAATCAAACATCAGACATTATACCACGGATGTGATTCAGTTAGGCACACTTTCGTTCTTAGTACCATTTAAATCATTCTCACGTATCTTAGACTTTGAAACAGAGTTAATAGCCATAGTACAGGGTGGTTGGGAGACCCAGGCCTTCTGTAGATTTGGTGGAGGCCAGGCAGAATATCATAGAAGTGTTCAAATGGTACTGAAAATGCATGTGAAAGCAACTGAATCCAGCCCTGAATCTCTATGTTTGGGAAAATTCTTTCCCTTCAGTATGCTGTAGTCCAAGAAAATTACAGGAACCCTGTTGGCTTCTCCCAGCCTTGAGATGGGAAACCCGATACATGCATGATTTCTTCCTCTGAGACAGGTGATGAAGAGACTAGGGACAGAATTAGATGGGAGACATGGGAATTGAGACAATCTGGTGGGCTTGGAGAGCTTACAGAAAGGTGGGGGGAAGATTCGGAGAAAGGAAGTAGACTTCACTATTACTCAGAATAGCAAAATACACTAAGGGGAATGTTTTCTTAAGGGAGGCCAAAATCACCACATAAATTCATGAGGACAGACAGCATCAGATCTGATGTTGATAGCAGCAGCGCAGCTGCTCCCACTCACATGCGTCTGACAACATGGCACTGAAAGGTACCAATGAAACAGCTGCTCTGTGTGTAGTCACATGTTCTTTTTTCTTGTCTTCTTAATCTCATAATATTTGGGGTTATTCTCAGAGTGATTTTGTGTCCAACTTGTGATGTACGGCATTTATGTTCATGTCACTATAGACACTTCTGCCTTTTCTAGAGACAGGAAGAATGTTGCTTGAGGCTCTAGAAGCAGCTTTAAGAGGAATGTACTTAGAGTTTACCAGTAGCAGGAACACACAGAATGTATACTGCTCTTGGGATAAGAGACCAAAAAAAAAACCAACCCAAAAAACACCGTGGAAAAGAGTGTCTGAAAAACACACTGGTATCTGTCAGTACATGCAGTCCATTTCCCAAAGCACAGTTCTCTAGACATTCTGTTTTCCAAAACCAGCTTTGGGCGGTTTTTTTTCTGTTTTTTTTTAAGTTACTTTACTTGAATAATAAGTACAAGTGTTGATTTTTTTCTTCCTGATTCAGTGGGAATAAGTGGCAAACATAACTCACCAATGAAGGATGGAACAAAAAATGTAAATCTCAGGCACACTTGGCAATGCTTATCCCACTTAAAGGAGAATTAGTGCATTACAGGCAGGACCAGACCGTAGAGAATGTAGCCCTGTCACATTAGTGATATTTCATTTTTCACCATCTTTACAAACAATAATATTGGAAGTACAAGCATTACCAACAAGTCAATGTTAAAGGACTTTGAACACAACATTTTGCTCTCTCCTCTACATTCAAATTATCTACCACATTCAAATTCCTTGTCTTCTAAAGCTCTGAACAACTGTGTCTACATGTTGTTTTCAATTCCCCTTTTTGACTTTTCCAGGCTGCAAAATTCCCTTCTCACCTGCGCTGGAAGTACTCTTTGGTTGAGTAATTTTCTGTTTCCTTCTCCTCCTTTTATCTTTGCATAATCTTACTTTCAGTCTGCCTGCCGTACTTAAAAGTTTCTCCGTCTTTTTATACATCAAACAGCTCCCATTCCACACTCAACTGCCTCCATTGTACACACACTCAGTGCATGAAATACATTTGCAGCAATAGACCACCAGGTACAATCGACTGTCCCTTATCTGTGGGCAGTGCATCAATTTTGCAGAAAAAGCATGCTATGGCAGCAGAGTCTCCAAGGCTGGCTCCATGCAGAGCAGTACATGAACAAGGATGCATTGCTTCCAAGGTTAGCTCAGTACATGTTTGCCTGGGTTTGGACACTGAGCAAAAAAAGCCCTGCCAGACTTGAGCTGGCTCCCCACAGAGTCATTCTCCCTTGTCTGTAGCACACTCTCAAACACACACGGCACTACCTATGTCATCCAAGGTCTCTCATCCCCCCACCCCAGTACCCTGGGTAATGAGTACGACAGCGTGGTGTTTTGATCTTGTACTCATATTTACCCATATCTTATCTATAAAGAAAGGCATGCATAATATATGTGGTGTATGTTTTCCTAAATTTGCATTGAGATGGAAACAGACCAAATAATCTTGTAGGTATTTTCCATTGCAACAGGCTGAAGTCTATAACTGAAAAGGGGGAAAAGTGTTAGACACTTTGAGAGAATTTATATTTTCCTCATGCAAAATGAAACAGCACATTTAAAATCAAAGTTTTTCTGGCGATTTTTGTATTTTCCTATCAAGACATGAAGTCAGCATTCTAATTGCAGGGAGTGAATCACTCCCAAAATATGTTGCTATGTGCATATCTCTCAGGTATAGTTTAGCTGAGGAGTTTTCTTATAGAAATATATTAGTCTTTGAAACATGCTGGCATGAAATATAACCGAGTTTTCGTTCTGAGATTAGGATCTGTTAATTCCTGAAGATCCCAAAAATCATCATGACAGATTTATAACGCAGAAACTCTGAAGGAAATTTATCAAACATACTTAAACAGACTTTGAATTACCTGCTAGCTAATTAGAAATGGCTCCAAAGCTGGCCACTGTAAAAGACTTCTCAGTAAATTGTTTTCAAACCCTAGGGCAGGTTGTAGTCATTATGTTTCCTTTACACTCCACACAAGATGGTCTTTGTTTAGTAGCCTGCATGCTACACGTATCCTTTCACGTTTCCCTAATGTTCCTATTTATTTATTTATTATTTAGTTTAATTTTTAGTGCAATGCTGTTCCATTATTGGGCTATGTGGACATTTTTAGAATGGCTGCTAGCTCTCTCTGTCTCTAACCTCCATCTAAAAAGTCAGTATTTCAACTTCTTCGGGGGGGGAAAAAAAAAAAAAGAGAAGAGAGAGAGAAGGAAATACAAGGAAAGGGAGAAAGAAACAAACAGTGAGGGCAGGGGGAGGGGGAAACACCAAATGTAAGAAAAAGAAAGAAAAATAAAATCTACAATCCGTGGAACGTAAGACCATGTCAAAAGGGAAATAAATATGCAGATTATTAAAATACAGCTGTATTTATGCCTGCTGACATTCCTGAAACTGCTTAGTAAGCCTACTTCTATTTGAATTTCAGCAAGTATTTAAGCATTTGCAAGATTAATTTGTGTGCAAAAGGAGTGTGCAAAGCACCCAGCAAGTTCTTTTGCTAAATAACCACTCTTTGGCATGCTGAAAAAGTGATCCACTGTGCACTGAAGCCCTCTCATCTGCAGTTATCTTTCAGTAAGTTCCAGACATGAACAAGATGAGAATGTGACTGGATATGAACACAGAGTCCCCCTTTTTTTCAGTTAGCACCACATATATAAAGCAAGTCAGAATACAGTCTTGACTCTTTTGGTGAATTCCTTTCTCCCATGACACTTTTACCTAATCTTTCTCACACTCCACCCTAAGCTTTCTTAGTAAGTCTTCACTTGCACTCACGTGTACTCACACCAGAATCACTACCAGAGAGAGGCACGATTGTCCAGATCCAACCCACACTTGAACCAAGAGCATCCAGGACTGCTTCACTCCATGCTGTACAACTGAATTTCATTCAAAGTGAAGTTCAGCATTGTTCTGTCTTAAATTCAGGCGCAAACCTCACTCTACAGAGAATCACCACATTTTCATAACTGTTGGAAACAGATTTTTTTTAACTTGTTCCAATAATATGCAAAGCTGTTTAGGAATAAAAACATGTTTTCATTAAGTCTGTAAAATCATACCATTCTGATCAGCAATTGGCATTACTAGTTCATATCAAACATGAGCCTTGCCAGATAAATTAGAAGTCATCTTTAGAACAATATCTTAAAATACAATATAACAGCCCTTAAAATCAAAGCATCTCTGCCTCTAATCACTGCTATCTCATTGATATATTCTTTTTTTGTACAAGTTTTCTAGTTAGTTACAGGAACATTTGAAGCAAATGTTGCATCTCTTTAAAAAAAGCCCTAATCATCCCTGAAAGAAATGTAAAGCACAGCTAATCATCAGGGAACAGAGAGGAAATATGTGTGTCTTGCAACCGCAACTATGAAAAAAAAATTGCAAATCTGTGACATCATAAACTACTAATTATTTCCACACTTAGGAAAATATTAGAATTTATTAGGGTCTTTTCAAGATATGGAAAATATTCTACAAGTGAGGCAACTGTAATTCGGGAGAGGTGGAGTCCAAAATGAATTATTAAGGTCATTTCTTCAAGAATGAATATAAATATTTTCCACATTTCACTACACCAGCTACAGTATATGCATGAATATACATCTTAAATGCTGGCATTCATTGGATCTGTACATACGTAATAGCTATCCTATCTATTTTAGGAATTTTGAAGGCACACGTTGCTTTAGCATCTAATTACCTTTCATATTTGTGTAAGTTTAAGGACTAAAAGAAACTTAGTATGTATCTTCCATGTTTGCTAGCACAGTATTTAAACTGAAAGCTGTATGCAGAAACTTTGGTAACTGCCAGGACAAATCGATGTTGGTATATTCTGAATGTTTACATTATTAAAGATAAATGGCATAGGAGAAGTGGGTGGGCCTGGAGCATTCCACAGTGTTCTTATGTCTGTATTAAGAGTCAAGGTAATTAATGTTTTATGGGGCTTGATCTTGACCTCAGGGTTTTATAGAACTGGACAAAACCACAATACCAGAATTTTTTTTTTAGGACTTGTTCCTCTAAATAGAAGAACTGGTCATAGAGCCAGAAAGGCATACAGCTGCAGTGTCTTTACTGTGATTATTATTTCTTTTTTCATCTATAACTGTGTTGGTTGGCCTGGTTACAAGTGCCAGCCCATGACTTTGCTACTGCCATTTCCCCCGTGTCCTGCCCTTCACCAATAGGCAGCCATGGTCAGTTTGGTTGTTCACGGTCAGATGAGATTATACGTTCAAATGAAGTCGGAAATTGGAGAGAATGCAATAGCAGAAGCACAGGGATGAGGACAATGATAGTATCTTTAGCCACACAGCTTGATATAAAAGAAGACAAGTGAAAAGATCTTAAAGGCTTCATTGCTCTGTCTTCTTTCAGCGGCTAAGATTGTTTCCGTTTACACTTCTACAGAGCAGAGCACAGCGTTCATGCATAGCAGTCAGTACAAACAGGTTTTATTAAGCAGCAAATATTGTTCAAATAAGACAGAACTGCTTCTTAAAATTCTGTTTTCTTGATGAACTCTCATCCCAATGACTTGATAAAAGCATATTTAAACACAGATAGTCACTTGTTTGGTAAAACAGAAGTTGTTGCTATTATTTGTGTTTGTGTTCACCACTCTGCAGAGCTCAAGTTAAATATCCAAATTCATTGATCATGACTGTATGGATAAGTTAACTATGCCCAGGACCATCTGTTTGCAGCCAGCCCAACTGGGAGAGAACAGCCTGTCTCCATGCAACTCAACTCTAACCCTCCCACACAGGGAATCCGCATCAAAGGTGCCTGCAGGGAATGGCCTCTGTTTACGGTAACTCCTGAGCTAACTCACAATCAGTAACTTTTTGGGGACATCTTCATTCAGCTCAGGCCAAAATTGTGCCTGGTGAGAACAGCAGCAATTGAAATGTACAGAAATTTGATTTCCTTTCCACCGCCTGCAGAGCACAGGAAGAATGGAGGTGTTTTCATGAAAGGTACAAGAACTAGAAAAAAAGTCCAGACTGTGCTTAAACTGGAAGTCAAGTGCATGCCCCAGTGCGCTCACCAGTCATGGCACCCCAGTGGGGACTCTATCCCTGCTGATGTGCCTGATGGCTCTTTCCTGTGCACACACAAACATTTGCTTCCCCTAGCAAGAAAGACGTTGCCAGAGGCGCTGGGGAGATGCACAGCAAACAGAGGATTAGAATTAGAAAACTTGAAAACAAAATGAAAAATAAGTCTTTGAAGAAAAGAAGAAAGAGAGCAAAATTTGGCAAGGGGTGAAAATACAGAACAGATTTTTACTTCTTTCTCTTCTTCCTCTAAAAATCTAAAACCATCAGGCTTGTACAAACCACGAACCTGCTGTAATAGCAGCTTTGTGGATTTTCCAGACAATCGGGCAGCAGAAAGTCACCTGATCCATCTGCGAGACCTGGTGAGAACCGGCAAATATAATAGGCTGCAAAACACCTGAAACTGCTGGCATCGCAAACACTTCCTGCCTAATTCTGTTGGACAACAGACACAAAGCCGGCCCTGTAATTACATCCCACCCTGATCTACATTTGCAGTCATGTAATTAATACTTCCTCTGTAAAGCAATGGAATAATTTAGAGAGCAGATTTTCAACCTTAGTCTGGGAAAACTGAGAGAGTGCGAGCACTGCTTGGGCATTTTAGCTACAGGGAAATGCTTTTCTGGTTCCATTTGCTCACAGAAACTGTAATTAGATGCTCAGAGCTCTCTTTGTGCTAGGGGAGAAGAAAATGATACTTCCTTCCTGTTTAAAAGCCACAAGCGAGAGCGGGTGAGGGGAGCTTTTACTTATTCAGGGGACTTTATGAGAGTGATAAATGTAGATGGCCCTGCAGACTCAGCCAGCTGAGAAAGTGTTGCGTTGTCCCACACAGGGAAACATTTAGCTTATTGTTGTGGAGTTAAAATGCTTCTTCTCATAAATCATTGTGGTTTTACAGTAGGCATAACAAAATCCCATATAGATCCTATACAAAAAACAAACACTTTTCTGTTTTATATCATGCAACCCCCCACCCCCCCGGTTAACTTTCACAGAATTGATTTTTTATCTGCTCAAGATTTCCATCTTTCAGTGTATTATATACAGAAGGGGAAAAAAATATATCTTGGTGAGGCTTCTAGGATGCTTCAAAAAGAAATACTAAACAAAAAGACATCTGGAAGTCAGCAGTTCAGGAATTGAAGAGCAAGGTAAAGATCCTCAGGATTATAATTTTGGGTTTAGGTATTTAAATTCCACCTCACTCCTTCTTTAGATTAAGAATATCAGGCCCAAGAACATGTCCTGGCAAATAATGACTGCAGATAGTCTCATTGCTGTATTTACACTATAGTGAAGTAGCGGTCACTTTTGCACATGAATTGCCTGCTCAAGCATTCATGGAGCAATAAGCATGCAGCTGTGTTTTAACCCTACTAATACTTACAAAGAGTGAGGATGTGAGGGAAAGCTGGAGCATCATTAGAACTTCACGGTTCATTCAAAAAAATCCCAAATCAAACTTTAAATACATAGAGTGGTCCCTAGTACAATTCCCTCTGTGTCTTCTAGGTGCTTTGATGACAATGTCACCCATGCAATATCAAGAAGGTATGACTGACAGCTGCCTTCTTTGAAGGACCTCCACTTTCCAAACGGGCACAGGCGATGCACAGCTGGCCTGAGTTCAGGCTTTTCATTGAAAGGACAATGAAAATCTACTGAGAAGTTCTCTAGGCTTCAAGTTATTCCTGAAGTAAAGATACAGTCTTTGTCTTTTCAAACACATAAAATTATCCACATCATAAGTGGTTAAAGCTACAATCCAGTACTTCACAGTAGCTCATACACTACAACTTCAATGGGATACAGGCATCTAAGTCCCAAAGCACCCTCCAAAAATCCTTGGCCAAGTGCCCAAGAAACACTTACTCCAAAGCCTGAGTATCCTGTTATTGCACATATCTAAAGAGGATACATTCTTTGCTGATCCAAACAGTTGAGTACCTACTCAACTCTTTGAATTTACAACCTAGGCAAGTCTTTACCACTAAAAAGACACAGTTCTTTTCCTGCACTAAGCCCACAGCCAACACTTACCCAAAGAATTGTACTGATTTCAAAACATAGTCAGGAAAGGATGTGGTTCCTATTGTTTTTATAATAACTTCATGATGAAAGCAGTTGTCCAGGAAGCAGAAGGTCTGGATTCAAATCTCTCCTCAGCCTGCAAGGACTTGATTTGGTAGGCACCCTACCCACAAAGCCATGTAGTAGTCAGGAGAGGAGATTTGATCCACCTGTTCAACTGAAGCTGTGTATCTCTGCAGACAGGATGAAAAAACCACGGAGTGAGAGGGGGATTAGGCAAGAGCAGTCTGACTCTGTAGCCTATTGATTAGATCACTCTCCTGCAACTGATTTCCTGAAAGCAAAGCAAAACACAGAAAACTCTGTTGAACTTTGCATTAGACACCTGTTGCCTCACTCAACAGTCTAAGTTTGTATTTTCATAACTACAAGAGAAACAGGGAGACAAAAGCATCCTATTTCTTTGGTTACATTTGGATAAAATTCTAAATGCTTTCAGTGATATCACTCATTCAAAAGAAATAATTCTACTGTTTTAAAATTACCTTCCTAGACTAAATTAAGATCCATGCCTTGGGGAAATTATTGAATCAGAAGAGACTGCCTACAGGAAATTGGCATTACTCAACTGATTCGTCTAATATCAGTAACCTAGTACCTCTGTGTATGTCTGTTTTTCAAAAGGTAAATACAAAAAAAATGCTTACACGTTTCTCCTGCTTGGTAAAAGGATATGCATGAATAATTATTCTTTCTTTATGTACTTCAATGTAAATTTTAAATATGCATTCAGGTAACTAAGTATTTTTAAAGTAATAAGTAGTATAAGCTTTCAGCATCAGTACAGCACATTAGCGTCTGAAATCAACATATTAAAAGTCTACCTCAAATGAATGGGATTCACCTTCAATTTTTTAAAATTTTGATTGGATTTTTCATGACAGGCTCAATAATACCACATTCATATCTCTCTTAGTCACTCATTTTAATATTTGATTTAAAAAATAAAGCATCTGACAACAAACATGACCTGGTTTGGAGCTTTTGCTCAATATAGTTTGAAAAATATGTTTGCAAAATTTTCAGTGAAGTTTGACTAATAGTATATTTCAAGGTTGGAAAGAAAAACTTGGACTTTCAAGCCTCAGCAAGACAGGATGGATCCTTTGGCCATTATGTACACGTTAATCTTTCTTTGGCCTTTTGTTGGCTTTTCCCTCCCTCTCCCCTTCTCATATTCCATATTCAAGAGAAAATGATCATTTGCTTTCATTGGAAATGTTGTTTTCAACTAGCCACAAAATGTCATCAAAGACAGATGACAAAATAAGGATAGCATGCAATTTTTAATGCTTTTAAGATCCAAAAATAAGTGATCCACTTCTGAAAAACAAGTAAGGACATTTCCTTATCAAAGAATAAATACTATGAAAGTGAAAGCAGCTTAACTGCTACTCTCAGACTTTCTAAAGGACAGAATGTGAGGTAAAAAAATAATAATTGTACTATCACTCAGTAAGGCATGTGTAACTTTTACTTGCTTTATTAATTTAAGATTGTTGGCTTTCATCTTTACTTTCTAGTCATGTCACATAGAAGCAGCTGATTTAAGAGGGATTTCAACTAAACAAGGAAATGGGAATTCACAAAATTATACTCACACCATAGACCATTTATATTCCTCTGCTGGGGAAAAAATATAAATTATATGTGGTTGAAATAACTGATTGTGCCTTCACAAAAGTTGTTTCCATTTTAATGTTTTCAGGATTAAAATTAATGAGCGTGTTTGCTTCATTGGCTGAAATGAATATTTAGCCATTTCTTCCACAAAGTTTTTTTTTAGTCACAGCATAGCACATACAAAAATGAGTTAGTTAGTTTCTTCTGTTCTTTTTTCAGTGGGGATGTTGTATAATCACAATAAAATTCATGAATATTTGTGGAAAGAGTTGTTCTAAAGCATGTGAAACAGAGATGATGTGTAGTCCAATACTGTGTGCTGGAGCTCTTGTTACAGAATTCATTTATGACATCTGGGAAGAGAGAATGGATATCTGGTCTCTTGATCTCTCTTCCAAATACTGATACATTTTTCAAGGGTATAGATTCAGATTAGAATACTCTAAAATAGTATCACTAATCTCGGAAGTCTCTGTTTCTACAATACTGCGCTTTTACAAAATCTTAGTTTGCATGGAGAGATCAGAGAAAAGTGGAGAGAGTGCTATATGACACTGTATTTAAAATTTACATATTATTGAAAAATAAATTATTTAATTTATTTGTGCTATGAAGCATAAGTTTTCAAAATCTTTAGGTTAAGGATAAGTAACATAGTGAAGACCACAGACTCATGTAGACATTTACCATTCCATGAACAATCCACAGAAACCCCCTGTAGCCACTAGAGTAATTGCTTATGTGGAAAATAAGTATTAGGAAAGTGTCATTAATGCAACTTAACAGCTGAAAGCAAGAAGGAGAGTTAGCACAATGTAACCAGCCAGCTCTATGCATACTACAGTTGGAAAAGCACTAACTTAGAATAATATTTCACAGCATGAGTTATAAGTTTGCATTGGTTTTCTGTGTGGGACAGATGGATCGTCGCCTTTTGTGAGCAGTTTGATTAGCTCCTTCAGTGTATTACTTCATTGTATAAATCTCACTGAAACAAGAGAAACTATAATACCACTGAATTTGTTGGAACAGAAGAATACTGCATAGTGATGATGCACAAAAAACATTTCCTCCCAGAGCATTCTGTAGAAAGGCATCAGATACTAACAAGAGCAAGACAAACCAAAGGAAGAATTTGTCACAATTTCCTTCCTTTGAAATAAATAAAAGATTTTGTTTGCACATGTCATGGTCACCCTGAGTTCCATGGAAATCTGATAGGAAATGTGACTCCATGTCTGCAGAAGATCTCTGTACTTCTAAAGAAGCCCATCTATGCCAAAAGTGTTTCCAATAGACTTGTGCTTGCAGGGCTTTGGCCAACCACCATATGGCCCTGGTGACTGACTTACCGCATCTGTGAGATCCAAAACACATGGTTTCATCTTTAAAATACTTTGCTTTTCGGTAGATTTATTAGACCTCCATTTTCTCCAGATTTTAACCTTTCCATCCCCTAGTGTCTTCATGCCCATCCCAGTGTCTTACTGAACCCATAGCGCTGTTTCAAAGGAGATGCCAGAGAGATTGATAAAATGTGACAAGTTTGGGTTTTTAGTAAATAGTCCAGCAAAGTGGTTAAAGAATCAGGTATTATCAACCCTAAGGCAAAGCTTAACACCCAGTACCTAACATAGTGTATTCTTGCCATGACTCCAGTCAGTTGAAAGTGATCCAGTTCTCATCTCCCAAAAGTGTCACTGAGGCTGTTAAATCCATCTTGAATGGATTTAAAACTCTGTATACTCAAAAAAATCTATACAGTCAGGGGTCATATGAGATGTCCACAGGTTTTTCAGTCATCTTATCTTTGCCACATCTTCCACATGCCTAAAAAAAAAGGAGAGGGCTTCCTGGGAAGCAGCTAACTCTGTCCCCTAGAGGAGATGGGAATTAACTGTGGAAAGGAATGCAGTTCCCAAAAAAAATTATTTTCCTTTGCAGCCTCTGTCACCTCTCCCCTCTTGCCCCTAACCCGTAACTTCAGAGGCAGACTGCAGAGTACACAGTCTTGAAAGTAACAAAGGCTTTTTTCCAAGAACTTCTGAAAAAGAATCTGATTTAAATCAACAACCAAAAAGGATTTCTGGATTAAGCAGATGACATTAATTAAATTCTTGCCAGTTTATTTTTCATCTGACATTGTGCATATGATCCTCTTAATGCTTAGAAAAAACATTCCTCTCATCAACTAGTCTCATCCATCTGGCAACTCGTTTCTAACATGTTATCTGTCCTGTTTAAATGAACGTGCTCTGCTATTTACATTACAGCCATTTCCTTGCATGGGCACCAACAGCTCTGGGCACCAAGAGAGATAACTTGCACTCCCTCTGCTGGCTATCTGATTGGTGATGTGGCCCCAAATCACAAAATAATTGGAGCCAAAAATTTGACTATTACCTGCAAGCCAATCCACTTCTAAAACACACACCATGTTCACACAGTGGGAACCACCACGATGCTTGCAAAGTCAAGGACAGGACCAGAACTGCAAATGTGTAGAGCAAAATATATGTCTGTCTATTTTTTGTGGACAAATGTACAGGAAACTCTACAGAATTATAAGATGTTGAAATGGCAAGAAAGAGGAAGACTGACTTGGGCCATGTGAGACGGGGGTTTGAGTTAGAAGCAAAGTCACCCCAAAATAGAAGAGACAGACCACTTGAAGGTCCTCGCTCTTGAAGGCAAGAGCAGATCAGCCTAGGTGCTCTGAACGGTCTCCTCGAGATGTCTAACTCTCTTCACTGATTCTAGAAGGATTATTGGGAAATTGCTACTTTAGGCACATAAATGAAGCACCTACGATTTAGTCTACTGAGTGCTCAGAAGTCCAGTGCTGAATGGTAGGTCCGATACCAATGCAGCCTATTTTCTTTTTAATTTTCACAGTTTGATTTCTTTACTTTCTGATTTTAAATCGGGATATAAAGCATGACTGCAATATTTTTAACTTTCTCTGCTTGTACATGTTGACACTGGTGGAATCTGTCATTCCTGAGTCCATGTTTCTCTTTCCAGCATATGCCAAGCTGCAATCTCTGTAACTCTACGAGACCCAGTCCTTTTAAGGGCAGGCATACCATCTGCAATGCAATCTATTGTGTACTCTGACTCCTATGGCTTGTGAAATTACCCATGTTTATGACACTCATAACAGCAACAGATGAAGCCGAAGTCAGACGTGGAATGTAAGGGTGCCAGATGTCCCAATTTTCATGGGACATTCCCACATTTAAATAAAACTCCCACATCCTGTTGACAGGAACCATTGTCCCAAGACCTGCACACGCAGCATCCTCCTCCCCTCGCTTCCAGGGTGGGAGGGATGCATGAGTCGCTTCCCCCCCAGCCTGGGAGTGTCTCAGATTCCTGCAGCTGAGGCACCTGCAGCCAGAGATAGGGAATAATGGAGAGGGGATTTGGAGAGGGGGAAGGGGGCAGGGCAGAAGAGAGCAGGGAAAATCAGGCAGAAAAGGAAGGATGAGAATCAGTTTAGGAAGAAAAGCAGGGAAAAGAGAGAGGAGGGAAATAGGTGAGGAAATGGAGAGAAATGGAGGAAATATTTCTAAAAGCAAGAGGAACTTACGTGATTTAACAAAGATAGGATGATAAGAGGAAAAAAGTGAGAAGATAAAAAGTGGTGAAGGGACATACAAGCACAGTGGAAAAGAGAGGAAAGGAGATGGAAAGAGATAAAGAAAAAGAGAGAAAAAACAAGCGAGAACAAAATGTCAAACAGAAAGACACAGGAAAATGCAGGAGAAACCCCATCATATCAAAAGCAGTAGCTTTCCTGCACACAGGTCATTCATACAATTAGCCATGCTGTCCCCTTCTTTCCACTCTCATTTCTTCCCACTTTTTTGCAGAGACTGCACACAACTTTATGCTGGAGCAGTTGGAGTAGGGAGCTGCCAGGGACGCACATGAGAGCACTGAGCAGCCCTGCACAGCACAGGAATTGCCATGAACTCCCAGGGCCGCCTCGCAAGCAGCTGTTATTGGAAAGGCTATACGATTTAATGATTTCTTTCCAGATTCTGCTGGATAACAGAAGAGTGAGAGGGGGGGTTGGATGGGAGGCTGAAACCGAAGGTGCAAAGAAAGGCCAGCCAAATTTTGAAGTAAATGTTGTGCGACCATCCAGCCCCTTGTGTTGACATGACTAAATGCAGCTCTTCCCCTGGGCTCCCATAAGCTTCTCTATTGTGTAATAATCATCATTTCTTGACATATTTGAAAAAGCATCTTTTGCTTTCTTATTGTCAGTTCGATTGCCTCTCCTCATGAGAGTCCCAGGGAGGAGATACAGTTTGCTGGAGTCCCACCTGCTTTACTTCATGGAGTTTCCTACACTTACTCCTTTCCAAGGCAAAGGATTTACCCCTGAGAGAGAGAGATCTGGATTGAGAAAAACCCTCCTCTCTGTATAGAAACTGGATTTGATCTTTGCAGATCCAGTACACATCAGTGCAAGGCTGTCAGCCCCACAGACTTACTGGTTTTCTTCAAACATCCTTATTATAAGAGCGCCAGCTGGGCTACAGAGAGCAGCTGTTACTTAGGAGGAATTTCAACTTCTCAGTTCAGTCAGGGGAAAAGAAGAAGAATCTGGGATGTGGTATAGTTAAGAATGAATGTGAAATCTTTAATATTTACCCACTTCTAATTAGGGCAAAGAAATGGTTTTAATTGCTGTACTCGAGTTCAAGGTCAAGTTTGCACACCCATGTGCCCTGAGTGAGCTGCATCCATTCTGCCTGCTTGGCACAAAGGCCAAGGGTGAAGTGTGCTCCCCCTTTCCAGTCTTCCACCCCACGAAGCCTGAAATCCCCTGACCGGAGAGCCAGCTGACTTGCTGCAGGCTAGCGTTGAAGTGAGACCAGTGTGTTGGCAGGATGGATAACAAGGAAGTTGCAATCCAAAACCAGGCTTGGTCCCCAAATGTCCAAGATGCTATAGACATGCCCACTTCTTATTGTCCACCCTGGCACATGGGAATGAATGAATTTACAAATTTTTATCTCTTTCAGTAGTCCTCTTCATGAACTGAGCTGAAAGCCATCCTCTTCATCTGTGAATTCTAGCACATGCCTGCCAAATAATTTTTAAAAATCTCCTTTCTTCACAAGTTTAGCTAAGTCTGCTTACATGAAAGAAAAGCAACATTAGGTGCTTGCAGCCACATGTCTCAACTACATTATGACTACATGGTGCAGAGCATGTATAAGAAAAGCCTCTTAATTTTTGCAAAGAAAACAGTTGGATTTTGTGGAAGTAGACAATATATTTGCATGGCATTTCTGAAAAGAGGTTTGTAGGTCCATTGTGCAACCTCAGGATTGAGCTCCTCTGAAATTTCTTCCAAATTTTTCAACATTCTACTTGAAGTAAGGGTACAAGAGATACTGTGGGGTTTTTTCCAGTTGAATTACTGCAATACACAGAGGAAATACCAAACAATGTTCTGTGGACTATCTCACCATTTGCCTTGCTAGCTACAACACAACATGGAGAACTTATTCTCAGCTCATACCTATCATGACACTGAAGCAGGGACAGTTCTTACCCTGAGGACATTGGGGTCCATCCCCTCCAGAACCGTACAACCTTTGATAAAACCTTTCTGTTTTTTTGTTTGGTTTCGGTTGGGTGGATGGGGGTGTTTGTGCTTTTTCTTTTCTCTCGTGGGTCAAGCTCAATTGGCACCAGTGCCACCACCAAATCCAACACCACAGCAAACCAGGAAATGAACATACAACAGAATAGGAACTGTACTGCATGTCCATGGCAGCTCCCAGTGAGGTTTTCCCTGGCTGTCCCCAGCGTTACAGAAACTGATTTGTGGGAATGTGGGCTTAACATAAAAATGATGCATAGGAGAAGCACAAGAGGTCCCAGCACACTGCCTATCCTTTGATTTCATTTCTAGCAGAGTGGTTACATTTGATTGTTTAACTTTGCTTCATCTCTCCTTTTCATAACAGAGCTGAAAAATGTAGATTTTGTTGTTGAAAAACAAGTTTAGTAAAAATGTTACAGAGTTCACCTGCATTCACAGAATGGCTTTCGGTGGGCGTCTTGCCAGGTCTCCTTAAGCTCACAGTGATAAACATGCGGCAACTTGGGATGGACGGATCCAAAGAGGGATGCAACGGAAAATGTTCCAGTATCCTCTAAAAGGCAAGGAACATTTTTCTGTTTTCTAATAGATAGCATTAAATACTCTTGTATTGCATTAAATGCTCATCTTATTATTATCTTCTTAATAATTCTTAACTTATACTGTTCCTGTTTTGTATAATATTATTCTCTTAAGCTTCCATTGTGTGCACATCCACACACACCCCACAGACACACACGATCTTCTGCTGACATCCCTACCAACTAAATAGCTACCACTGCACTGAAGTATTATTTTCCATGTGACTTTAACCACCTTTTCCACCCATGCATTCTGAGTTCATAAGCACATGCTCTCTCAGTCAGCTTAAACTACGTTGTTTAAGTGACCCTTTGTTACCAAGCATCCCAGGTTGTTCTTTATTAGCAGTCTGTCACTGAGGTTATTCGCCTTTCCAACTGTTTTTTTTTAGCATACAGTACAGGTATAAATGTCTGTCAGAAGAGTCAACCTGAAAAAGCAGGCCTACATGCTCATTGAAAAATTATCCATGTTCCTCAAATATGTTGACTCAAATTAATTATGCAAATATCCTTTAATTCTTCAGTGGTTGCTTCACCCATGAGCCTCTTGCTTAGAATTAGTATCAAGATATACTTATGTAGGTCATAAATTTTATCTTTTAAAATATTAGAATAACATTAGCTTTTTTCAGCATCCTCGAAAGTCCCCCATTTTTTAAGTCTTTTTTTTAAATCAATATGAATGTCTCAAAGAGCTCATCTGCCAGTTCCTTTAATAGTCTTGGCTACAAGTTATACAATCTACTGGATCTAAAAATATTTCACTCTTAATTTTGTCATTTAAAGTCTGCTCCAGCTACTGAAGAAATTGAATGTACTTCATTAGCATTGCAAGATATGAACAAATTCTCCTACTGCAAATACAGAACAGAATTTTTTACTGAATACATGTGACTGTTATGTGACAGAGCACAGCTATTTATTAAATATCCTTGGTTTTCTGAATAGCTAAGATAATTTTTGGCTCATACAGGACCTATATCATAACTAGGGTTATTTCTAATAATTTAAATAATTCCTCTCATTTCCTTATACAAATCAGGTATGTGGGGTTTTTCTTAATTTTATGGTTTTGGCTTCCTTTATCAGATGTCTGTATTCTTAGCTGCAGTCTGTAATGCTTTGCTTTTATTTTATCAGTTGGTCTATCCCATTTTTTAACTTTTCCTCTTCACTGTCCATTTTTAATCTAGCTTTCAATAAAATAAGTTATCTTTTGTGATTATAAAATTGGACTTTGAAGTCATGGGATCTAACAAACAACCCACTATAGTGGTTTGGGTTTTTTTCCTTCAATATTTTCAGCAGTTGTTTTCAACTTTGGGAAATTAGCTTTCAAAAGAGCTAGGTATTTTCATCACTGGTCTGAATGAACCAGATTATTATTAATTGCTTTTAAAAAAATATTAATTTCTAGTTCCATTATAAATTCACCATTATCCATCCTAATGACATTTAACACGAAGTAACTGCAGTCAGTTCTACTCTTTGCACACTTTTGTTTCTGTAACTTTCAGGCATTCCTGGAGCGATGCACTGGTGAATTCATGAGATCTCAAGGATCCCTCCCCAGATGACTCAAATTCCACATGATAATGTAATTATTCTTTTGACATATTGTTGGAAGCTGTTTGAGGAGCTGCTAAGGTTGTTATCTAAGTTGATGACATAGATAGCTATTCCAAATCTATACTTATTTTTATGAATTATCAGTGAATACTTTGACTCACAAGCACAGAACAAATTTCACTTTATATTGATTCACTTGTTTCAGATTTTGCCTAATCTGTTTTGAAAATTAGATTATTAGAATAAAATTATATAGTTTTAATTCTGACAGTGAGGATATTCCTTTAAAAGATTATTATACTTGTCCAATGCAGAGCCTATTTTTATTTCAGAATAATCCTTGTAATAAGCTAAGACCAGAACAGTGTGCAAAGGAAATACATCACTTTCTTTAGGTATTTAAGTGTTTTCCATTTCAATCTATATTCTCTCAAAACCCGAAATCAAAAGAGCATATCCACCATACAAACAAAATGTCCCTTCAGCCAACAAAACTCAGTTGTCTATGCAACAGTTCTAGTTCAATTTGTAGTGAATAAGAACACTGTGCTTTTTACCTCCTCTTCCCAACATCAAGGACTGCTTGGAAGTTCATCCTGGCTAGTGCTTAGATCTGTAAGAAATTCCATTAAAGGCAATGGGGCAGTAGTGCAGTCACCAACATATAAGCAAGGACTCTACACATCAGGTCTTATACATAATTAATTTATAAACTTTAGATTATGCATTCACAAAACATTTGCTTTGTTCCTTTAAGCTGCCTACATCATGTAATATGGGATCTGTTCCCTGAGAAGATGACAGATTTCTGAAACATAAAATCAACAAATAGTGAATTATTTTGTTTAAGTAAAACTATTTCTGTTGCCTAGGTATACATACGAATGAATAAACATTCTACAGATCTTCTAACTTACACAATTTTTTCACATGACTATTCATAAATTACTAAGAGAAGATCATGAAAGTAGCCAAAAGAAAACAATTCTAACATTTTCAAATGACCATAATTTAAGCAGTCTCTACCACGGTAGTTTGTATTTTCACAAGTAAAATGTTGCTTAGAAAAGAATAAGTTTTTAAAAGTTTATGTATGCTATCTCTTCAAAATTCAGTGAAATTTCAGAGCATTTTTTTTCAGGACCCCCACAAATGTGCTTTTAGATATCTGCACCTTAATTAAAATACACAAAAATTCATCAGAATGATATAAAAACATGTACAATTAAACTAATAAATGGAGTGAGAGCTAAGAATACGCATGTGGACTGTCATATGTTGCAAAGACTTGCAGAGCTATTCATCATCAAAATAAATCCTGCCAAACACAATAAGATCTGTCATACTCTATCCAAACTGGTAAAATAAATGTAGAAAGTAGGAATGTAATGTGACATGACTAATCCTGAGATACAATACAGCAGAATGGAAGACTCTCAATATGGCAAGGAAAAAAAATGTTCATGATACACTGCACATTGAAAACGGAAATGATGAAGATTTCTTTCCCTGTTATGCCTTACAAAGAGCTTTGAAAACATCATGCACATTTCCAATGTTCTTCATAGAATTAAAAGTAGTTTTTCAATTTTTTATTTATTATTTTTAAATTTTGGATGCCTCAGTCCAAATTTCCTGAAGAAATCACTGCCTGTTTTCAGATTCAGATTTTTTAGACAGCTAATATATTTGGCATTGGAATAGAAAAGCAGGTTATCCAAAGATTGCAAAAGGTACCACACTCCTATGAAAGTCTGACCACTAGTGGCACAAAATCGCCCTCTTGGAAATGCATCCTACCTGGCTTCGAAAGGCTGGAGCGTTATTTAAATTGGCCTTTGAAATTATGCAAAATCACAGGGTCGAATGAGTTGGAGGTCCTAGAGGGCCTGTTTGAACAAAAACCAGAAAAACCAGTGCTCACTCTGCCCAGCGGGTTTCCCTGCGGCTGGGCATGGCTGTCCTGCTATGGGGGGAACCGGGACGCATTCTGTCCCCCAGAGCGCAAGTCCCTCTCAGGGGCTACCAAGCCATCCCTGCCTAGCAATAGCTTTGTTTGGCTGGCTGCATTCACGGCATTTTTTAAATATGATAAAATAAGCAGATTTTTAAAAAAGCAAAACCAACAAATGTGTTACTTCACAGGCTTTAGCAAAAGTTGGGGTTTTTTTTCTTAAATAGTAATAAAGAGAAAAAATACATAGTGCGTTTTGATATACCCTTCTCTAGAAGCACAACAATGCCTGAAGAAAGAGGCAACTTCTTTTACTCTGTCAATGGATATAGTCTGAAAAAGACACAAGATTTCAGCTGGATCTGTTAATCTAATTAAAGATATTAGGCCTTGCTTCATTGATACAAAGGACAGAGTGCTTCAGAAAACACTATACCTGTTTGCCATTCTTTACACTATTAATTAGGTCCAATTGGCATTGTTAGCAAAACGTACTTAGAACCTTGATTGTTTTTTACAGTTATCTGTATTTTTATATGAAAAAATATTACTCTGTCAAAAAACTCTCCTCCTCTCCTATGCTTAGACCAAAACATTCATTTATGCTACTAATATGACACCTTTTGCATAGTTGTCTCCCTGCTAGTTTGATTTTTATGCCAGATACAATTTTATTTAATGCCTTAATACTATTTATAGTATTTTAATATTATAACATCATTATTATAATCACTCCTCTACAGAGCTATGTTGCTGAATTGTAAAAGGTTGAGCTACATTGATCACATAGGTCAGCTGAGAACACTAACTCACAGGATGCGAAATAAAATTTGAGAACTATTTAACCTGATTTTTATCTCAGCAGTAGGGTTGGTTTTTCAGCATTACTCCTTTGAAATCATAATAATACTACATGTAGTTTACTTTGAATATAAGAAATAAATGTATTGTCTTTATCTAGGTCTTTAATTTTCCATCAAGATCTAGGAAACAGTGAGTAGGGTCTGACAGATCTCATTTTTTAAAGTGGCTGAGCCCCTTTTTTATTGTAGTCATAAAACTTGGCACAAGCCTATTACTAGCAATATTCCTTTATCGCTGCACTTACTTTTAAGCTGTAAATCTGTTTTGCATCTATGGGAAAAATACAGCCTGGGTGCACATGGACTGAGGAGACAGACAATTACCTGGGTAATCTATTTTATGAATTTACACTGAATTAAATAAGGAGCACTACCAGCATCTAGCAAGTGTTCTTCCTCCTGGGGCTGCAAATCAGCAAGAAAAGATTTCTTAAACTGTCACACTGAAAGATCTGGGTTTACATTATGTTGTTTGAATGTGTTCTGGTTGAAACAGAAACTGACAGTCTGATTGATAGCCCCTATTTCTTTCCTTATTGTCACAAATTACTTTCAGGATGCTAGTAATAACACAGTGTTAGACTCCTATAAAAGGTGCAACTCTCCAGCTGGGCTTTCACCATGAAAAGTTTTGTCGTATTAGTGGAAATCATTTTGCTGAACATTTAAATCCTGCATCCTGGAGGACTGTGTGGTGAAGGAGACTGGTAGTGAGAACAGAATAAAGAGCCTTTCACCTCTCTGTTCCTAGCAAAAGCTCAGGCTCAGTAGATACCAACTACTATTTCTACACAGAGACTTTTCAGTCCCCTACGTAAAATGAGTTTAGGTTAACCACTTGTTAATGATTACCTTGAAATCTTTTTCATTAACAGTGCTAAAAGTACCCTGAAGAGCACTTCCCAAGTGACAGCAGGACTACAAAACTCAGGTTCAGAATAAACAAAAAGGAAATGATTTTTCAAATAAGATGATTTTTTGTTGTTGATCTCCTTCCCACAATTCAAATAGCAATTACAAAAAACAGAGAGAGGAGGAATTCATCAAGAGGTATTAAAAACAAAGACAACACCTCTGTCCACTTCTGTGTGGTTTTCCTTTTGAAGTATTTATTTCATATTATAAAAGACATCTATCTGCAAAACCCTAGATTGCTTTAGACAAGGAATATATTGCAGGGTATATTTACTTGCTTGCTTGTCATATTATTACCCAGGTGTCCGATGTCTCTCACAGCTAACAGCAGGATGAATCTTTAGTTTGACCCGGTGTGGATAGTCTTGTGTTACTACATTTTTGCCTTATGTTGTTCAGTTGAAAAGCCGTGCCTTCTTCACGGCAGACTCAAACTGTGTGGATTAGAAAGTTATAATTTCAGTTTCTTAGAAATTTCAAACTTTTTACCCCCTCTTTCTGTTTCTCTCCTTTAAAATAAGTCCCTAGTGTCTTCTTCTGGTTTTGAAGACATTGTAGAAAATACAGTAAGCATAAATTGTGTCAGCTTGGTTCAAAGATTGCCACAAGCTATGTAAAGGCTGATTTCTTCAATTAGTTGTAGCTGTATCTGTGTCACGACATCCAGGTAAGATTTTCTGATGCTAGCCTGAGATGCTTATGAAAACCAAATACCAGCTTCATGCTAGTACAACAGTCAAGTGCACATCAACTCACCCCTTCCTTACTTGTCCCTGCGTGACCATGAAAATAAACAGAAACACACATTTCATGAGGGAGAGCAGTGCCATATACACAATCAGGGGATCAGGACTCATCCAGGGCTCATCTGTGCCCAGGCACAAGTAACAGGTCCTTCAATTTTCTTCTCAGGACTCCAAATAAATCCAAAATTCCAGGATTACTGTGACCTTGGCATTGCTCATGTTACTGGAGTTGTTTTAAGATATTTGTCCTCTGGCAGAAAATAAACTGGGAAATCTACTATCCAAATGTTATTAAAGGCATCAAACAGAAAGGAAGATTAAAGACTTGATACAGCTGCCTAAGCATGGGTATAAAATGTCTTTTGGGATACCTTAGAAGATCACGCTGCCCTTCAGGTGCTGCATCAGAAGAGCTGGTGTATCCCCTAGGTCCTGTGTCATAACTCCCAGGCATGGGAGCAGACCCAAGATATCTTAACTTATCTCAAATGTCACTAGATGCCTGAATTTAGGTCCCTGAATTGAGCAATAAACCGGTAAGATGTAAGCTATGTAGGTAGCTAAATTTTCATGAATCTTATTCAAAAGAACTTCTGCTTTTGAATCCTGATTTTGACACACCTCTCCGTAACCCAGAGGAAATAATTTATTTTCCTGCCTTAGCTTCCTTATCTAACAGACAGGACTACAGAATCACAGAATCACAGAATGGTCAGGGTTGGAAGGGACCTCTGGAGATCATCTGGTCCTCATGTTGAGACGGAACTTCCTATATTCAAGTTTGTGCCTGTTACCTCTTGTCCTATCACTGGGCACCACTGAAAAAAAAGGCTGTTCCCATCCACCTGGCACCCTCCCTTTAAGTATTTACAATAAGATCCTCTCTCAGTCTTCTTTTCTTTTCTCTAGACTAAAAAGACCCAAGTCCCTCAGCCTTTCCTCATATGAGAGATGTTCTAATCCCCTATTCATCTTTGTAGCCCTTTTCTGAATCCTCTCCACCAGTTCCCTGTCCTTCTTGAACCAGGGAGCCCAGAACTGGACACAATACTCCAGGTGTGGCGTCACCAGGCAGAGTAGAGGGGGAGGATGACCTCCCTCGGCCTGCTGGCCACACTCTTCTTGATGCACCCCAGGATGCCATTGGCCTTCTTGGCCACCGGGGCACATTGCTGGCTCAAGGTCATCCTGTTGTCCACCAGGACTCCCAGGTCCCTTTCCACAGAGTTCTGCTCTAAATCCATGAGAGTAGAGCAGGATGGTTATGGTGAAAGTCTACTTCACTTGTAAACTGCTCAATTTTGATTAGGATTTGTGGTTTGATTTTTTAGTAAGTATGTGTCATAATGCACAAAAACCTTCTGTTAAATTTGAATAAATTTTAGCAACTGTACATGGCTATCAGTGAAGGAATCTGATTCTCCATACAAAATGACATATGTGGGTTTGAAAACCTCCTAAGTTATATGCCTATGGTCACAAAGGACGGATGTGATAGTGCTGAGAAAGACACGATGAAGTCTTCTACATCTCAGTCCTGTAGCACATAATATATAACATGCACACAACACCCCAGATTTTTTGTGAGAGCCTCAGGAGAGGCGTAAAACTGAGCACCACTGGATATAACATCTGCAAAATGCAGAAAAAAGCAAAACCTGCCAGCAGCATTATTAACCGTGCTCCAGGAGTCTTCAAGCAGATGTCATACCTATTAGGGAAATACAAATCACAACACAGTACAGCTTGATTTCCAATAATGCTGCAATCTGACTCTGCATCTGAGAAAAATATTAAGGCATCAATAGCAAAACTATTTCCAGACATCTCATGATGCCTCAAAAGAGCAACTTTTACAGACATCTATAAAGAAAACAGTTTTGTTGGACACAAAGTCCTCATAGTCTAAAGTACGCACTAGATCTGCACTGACCATCACAATCCTGACTGTTTTCAAGACAGCATAATTATCTTGCAAATGGAAACTAGTATGAAAAGCCAATCCCCATAAAGCAATAGGAACTAGAACTTGTGAAGCAAACAACAAACAAACAAAAGAAAAAAAAAAGGAAAAACAGACTAAGGTCTACTGGAAATAACCATGACAAACCTCCCTTTCTGAACTGTAGGACACAGAAGATAGGCAATGGCTCCTTTTAGAGACTTGCAGTGAACAGATGTCAAACAAGAAACGTCTAGGCCTGATGTTTTAATGGGAGTTAACCTGAAGATGTTTAGTAGCTGCAGTAGTTCAAATTCAGGCATCAGTTTTTGAGTTTTGGTGAAAATTGAAACAACTCATCTTTTTTTTTTTTTTATGAGGAAATTAAACTGTTTAAAATACTTTGGGTAAAGAAAATTTCTATCCATGTATTTTAAAAGAAGAATACTTCTAAACAGTCTGAGGAATAGCTCTTAAGAAAACCTCTCATTGTCAAGTGCAGGAAAAAATAATATTTCAGTATGCCTATTAATACCACAAAACTATAACTGACGCTGAATAGCTTTAAAAAATCATGCTTTGGCTGAATTTCATGATCTTCATAATCTTCTGGTGTCAGATAATTGTCTCTCGTTTCCTTCTAAAAAAAAAAAAGTTAAATGTTTAGATACCTCTTTGCAGAATATTTAATTTGCTATGTTTCACATAAACAGATCTTTTTTGTACTATTACTTTATAGGACAGCTTCTCCTTGAAGTAAATTCAACCAGCTTTGAAGCACACGACTGGAGCAGGTCTCCCCACTACTTCCAACTAAGTCACACCATATGACAGTGGCAAACCAATATCAGAGGTCTGTAGATGAACAGATATGTCGTGGCATCTTTGACAAATGTTGTGTCTTTTGACACTGTCCCATATGACATCCTGGTCTTTAAATTAGAGAGACATGGATTTGATGGATGGATCACTCAGTCAATAAGGAATTGGCTTGATGGCCGCACTTAAAGGGTTGTGGTCAATGGCTTGATGTCTAAATGGAAACCAGTGAGAAGTGGTATTCCTGAGGGGTCAGTACTGGGACCAGTGCTGTTTAGCATATTTGTTGGTGACATGGACAATAAGATTGAGCACACCCTCAGCAAGTTTGCTGATGACACCAAGTTGTGTGGTGTGGTGGACACGCTGGAAGGAAAGGATGCCATCCAGAAGGACCTGGACAGTCTGAAGAGGTGGGCTCATGCCAACCTCATGAATTTCAACAAGGCCAAGGGCTGGAGCACCTCTCCTATGAAGATAGGCTGAGAGAGTTGGGGTTGTTCAGCTTGGACAAGAGAAGACTCCAGGGAGACATTATAGCAGCCTTTCAGTATCTGAAGGGGGCCTACAGGAAAGCTGGAGCAGGACTTTTTGCAAGGGCATGTAGTGATAGGATGAGAGGGAATGGCTTCAAACTGGAAGAGGGGAGATTTAGAAGATTTAGGAAGAAATTTTTGAGTATAAGGATGGTGAGGCACTGGAACAGGTTGCCCAGAGAAGTTGTGGATCCCCCATCCCTGGAAGTGCTCAAGGCCAGGCTGGATGGGGCTTTGAGTAACCTGATCTCGTGGAAGGTGTCCCTGCCCATGGCAGGGGGGGTTACAATGATCGTCAGGGTCCCTTCCAACCTAAACCATTCTATGATCTTCTTTCCAAATACCTGCATATAATGTGAGACAGAAGAGGTGAAATGAACCTGCATCAAGGAGCAGGAAAAAAAATGGCATATGATAGTGCTACATCCTCCATTGCCACCTGGTATTTCCCTTTGGGCTTGCACACATCTAAAAATGAGTTATTCTGTAAAATATGCATCTAGTGAGGTATTCATCATTCAGCCATACCTACTTCAGATGAGCTTTCTGGATGTTCTCATCTCAGGTCAAGAACACTGAAACAGGTAAGCCACAAAAGGGAAGAATTCTAAATATTAAACTAAAGCAAACCACATTATGGCATGCAGGCATAGCAGAGTAGCCTGCGCTCTCGCAGGCATAGCAGAGTAGCCTGCTGTTCATTCAAAACCAGGGAAGCACAAGAAAATCACCTTTTTCACCTTTTTGAGATTACTGCCTCCTTGAGAACAAAGTAACCGCAACTCTGGGTTTCTCTACTACTGATTTTCAAATTAACTTTAATTTGTAATGCATCCATGGCTTAATACAAATGGACCATCACTCCTTTCTGATAAAGTTGTTTAACCACCAGGATGTATTTGACTTGTTTCCTCTCAAATTAATTTTTTTGCTGTCTGTTTTAAATTCTTTTATCCTAACAGATAGGATGGAAAAATGAGAAAGATGCAAATTGTAGAATCACCTAGAATCTTTGAAAGAAACACAAAAGTATATTCCCTCCTACTTCTGGTGGGTGAACGTAGAAGGGGAACACAGAAGGTCACATGCAGAGGTCTCATCTGCTCAGAGTAACAGTGAGAAGTCTAACAAATATTTAAAGGCAGACACTAGCTCTATGGGCTGTGGCAAGAAACCCTTTTCTTGCATTATTACACATTTGGGTGAGACGGATATCGATCGATCACACAGGTAAATATTTTCTTACGCAAGCATGTCTCTTCAATAGCTCATATAGAAGTGTAGGATGTTTTTTTTGAAGGCCTGTTGTATGTTCGGGTATAATCAGTGAATCATACACTGCGATTAGTTTTACGTATAAGAAAACCAAAGCTAAGTTTCCACACTAAAAGATTCGCAATTTAAAAACCTGGTTCTTGTTTGGAATGAAAACAATGTCAAAACAGCATCCTGCCTGCAACAGGACACATGCAAAAACAGTACAGTAACTTATTTTTTTATAACTTACATAAATAAAAATATATGCTGTAAATACAATGCATCTTAATATATGTGCATTGTATAGTTTGAAATTTTATATATATTTATTGATTTATGTGTTTAAGTTTCAAGGGACAGCAGTTTTAGAGGAGATACCAAGCCGAAATACCTTGGTTTAATGTAGGAAGTAAAAGCTTTTTTTCCTCATCTATTAAAATGCCAGGAATCAATGCATAAATGACTGTTAAGACACTAAGTAGCAATTATTCCCATATCTGCTCATTTTAGGCAACCTCAGTCTTATCTCTCACTTCCTTCAAGATAGGATAAAATACAGAGTCAGGTATTATAAGCTGAATCTATAGATTTTCTTCCAGCGTTTTACTGCTACACTTAGCACTAAAACAAGTTACAGGCAACCACAGTAAGGGAATTTATGACCTTACAAATGGAGGCAGCATGTGATAAATACCACACTATCAGTTGTTCAGGTAAGTAATATGTGCTCTTGTAAAACCTGTACTGAAAGCTGAGTAATTTATGAAGTAAAAGATGTCTGGCTTCTTTAACCTCTCATGCTAATTTACTTTAAGATAACATGAGGATAGACTTGTGTACCACCCTCTCCTGGTATTTTTAATTGCTATGTCCTCTCCCTTTCATTAGTGTATCCTATTTCTTCCATTTATCATGTAAAAGGAGTGAATGTTATTTCACCTTTAAAACTGAAATCCTTCTTCCTGATACAGGCTGATGGTTTCCAACTTCTTTTTTTGAAGGCAAAAAAAAAAAAAAGGAAATTGCTTTTCTGGCCAGTGGCCATGCCGAAGTTGAAAACATGTCTTTTAGTAAAGGTAAAGCATCCTAATGAATGACTTGCTTTTGAAAGAACAACAGACAATCCTTGCAGTCATTCAGTACAAGCACCAACAAAAAAAAAAGGAAAAAAAAAAGAAAAAAAGACAACTTCCCATGTATACTGCAGCATACATAACACTCGGCATGGAAGACTTTGTTTTCAGCCAACCAGCCTTCAGAATCTGGTTCACTAAAAGGAGAAAAGATCCAAACTATGTTCAATTGACTTGTGAATAACAGGAATGGCTCTGGGTATTGTTTAGAAGAGAGGCCTTAGGTGGGCAGGTCATCTCTGAGCCCTTGTTTTTCTTATGATCTTAAAAATTTAAGGCTTTATAGATGGAAATTCTTATGTTTCTGTAGCAATCTCTAACCTTTAAAAGGTTATTTATCTATCTATTATCTATATCTATTTATCTATCTATTTCAGTTTTAATAGCTGAAAGATACATTATGTTTATTATGCTTAGGCTGCAAACACTGAGATAAGGATATGTCACAAGAACTGCTGTTTCATCCAGTGACAGTTGTCTTCTGAAGGTGGAGACAGGAAGGAGAAAGGTCAGAAATGGGGAGCTAAAGGATATTGGATTTGGAAGGAGAAAATATTGAAGCAAAAGACAGAATGAGTTTCAGATGGTCACATCACTCAAGAATGAGTTAGGCGCAGCATTCTAAAAAAATGACAATAGAAATCTTTCTCCACAAGTATTTTGTTTATATAATGTGCTAAAGGCATTTCAAAATGTCTTTAGGGCATTTTAAAATGTCTTTAGAAACATATGGTCACTGTTCTCATGTCCTTCCTATAAAACCAATCTAACTTTGTACCAAGACTGATATTTTTAAGTATTTAGACCAACAGAAAGCAGAAGATTACTATTTTCTTAAAAACTCTTTAAGGATTTTCTAAGATTTTTTTTCAATCTATTTATAAGAATGTTGTAATCCATTATCATACTATTAACCCTGAGGAAAAAAAGATCTTGTTTTAATAGAAAAAGTTCCTTGTCCTACCAAAAAGCTTATGTTCTTTGTTCAGGATACTGAATATTAATTTCACAATATTATTATTTAAAGAACTACATCTTTATTAATGGCCCGGATCAGAAGCTATCCCCTTAGCAAACCACTTAAGCTCATGTTTAGATCCTGTCTATTTTAATGATACTTAATAACTGTTTCAGCATTTTGCTGAACTGAGGTCTCTTCCAACAAATTTTAAAAAGTATTAATTAAAAATTTCTCTTCTCTGAGTCCTCTACAGTTGTGTTCATGTCATTTGGGAACCTAACATTAAAGATTGGAAATTGCATTAAAAAGAAGTCATCATTTACTTGAATTTCTTTGCGATTTCTAAAATTCCTTTTCTTTCAAAAATGTAGCACACTGAAAAGTCCATGATGGTGTGTCACCAAGACTTTATTACAACCTGCTTAGAGTGACTAGGAAAACTTGCTGCTCAAAAGCTAGTGAATTTATATGATTTTCATTGATGACAGAGGCCTTGGACTAAACGACAGTGCTTTACTTCATTAAAAAGATGGATAAGTAGCATTCAGAAATGCTATTTAAAGCATGTAGATGATTTTTCTCCTTTTTTTGCATGTTACTTGCCTGCTTAGACATATCTCATATTTGGATGCATCCAGAGATGTATTTTGTGCAAAAGCTATGCATCATTTTGACAGATACTTAGTAAAGAAAGTACACATACCATTTATACAGTAAACCATGAGAGAAAAATCTGTAAGAGCTACAGGTTCATAAGTTCATGAGAAATGTTTTATTACACTAACACACTTGCTTTAAGTCTGTCTAAAATTTCAGCAAACCAGACTTCTGCCCTAAGCTAAGGCTCCTTCGTGATTTACAAATAATGGCAAATCCATGTCTGATATGATTGCTGTAATGGAGACAAACAGGAAGGAGAAATATCCTGGTACTTGAAGAGCTGGAGTAAAACCCACTTACCAGCCAGAAACACAATCTTCAACAGGGCTAGACTATGTTGTCTAAATTCAGTTGAAAGGAGATAAATCACTTTAGTGGGATTTGTGTTGTTTGCAACTCTTTTCAAACCAAACTAGTACATTAATAGGACTTTCTTCTTCCAGGCTATTTCTGTATATCATAAATTATTAATGCATACTGTAAAACTCAGCTATCCATTAAGACCAGATTAAAATACCATTGCAAATTCTGATATTAGCATACAGAGTCCCAGATAAAACTACATCAGCACTTTTCCAGTTAGCATAGCTTAAAAAAACACTTTTCAGAATTCATTATTTCCACTCAGCTTTCACAAGATGTTGGCTCATGCTCTTTTAGAAGTTCTCATCCTCTCCCCCTTCTCCTTTTCTGCCCTTCTCTCTGTTTCTGTCATATGCTTTGGCATACACATCGACAGAGAAAAACACATGTATAAGCTCCTACTTACTTAATTATAAGACTTCCTTACTACTCCTTTTGAAAATGTCACTCATGTTCCGTTGACAGTCAAAAGGATTGTTACTGACCAGCATGTGTTGTTTTTCACTACAGGATTAGAGAAGACAATCTTGATCAAGCCATGGGTAAGGGAAAGGCTCCTAAATAAGCTGAAGATGTATTAGGCGATTTCACAATATACCACAAACAGACAGAAGCCTGTTAAAAATGTCTGTAGAGACATTTTGGCTCAGTCATGCCCAATTTATTTGAGTGCATCACTTTTTTAAAGCACTACGATCCCCTTTTGTTTTCAGAAGTTCGGGTAAAAGCAATCTCCCCCTGCAAACAATTCCCCTCTGAATTAGCAAGGATTTTTAGAGAAAATATGCAGACAAAATAGGCGCCAAGTTTTATTTCAGACATTGATGACTTCCTCTGATTAAGATTTACCAATGTATCATTATTTTACTAAAGAAGTCTTCTCCATGCCTATGTGTTAGTGTATTGGTTGAGAAATACTCATTTTAAAGAAAGAAAGTGTACAAAGCCTGCATATACTTTACTATATCTTTCCCAACAGGAACATCTGCACTGTAAGGGATGTATTAACTTTATGAAAGAGTTTATATGATGTAGTGCTTATAATGGCAAGGGACTGGACTCTCTGTCCCAGAAAGTTTCTCTTGGTTATGCATTGCTGTAACTTTTAGGAGACTGATCAGAGAAATTTTATTATTTTTGATATCTGGATTATGTACAAGACTACATGACAACTAACTTAACTGCAACATTGCCAGAGTCGCATATTGCTCTACCCTTGTCTTGCTTTTCTAGATTGGTCTAGACCCTGTCAGTCATCCAATGGAGCCAGCACTGTAGAAAAAGAAGAAAAAAAACTGACATGAAAATGTATTCTGTCACATTCCATTCAGATTTAATGCAGTTTCCATGATTTTGCCTTAAAATTTTAATTCCTTGCAAATGCAGTTGAAGTCCACAGAAACAGGAAAAGCCCCCCAAAGAACCATGGAAACATCATTGCTCTTTTCCAGAAGCCATGAAAAGATATACAACAATGAACTTAGGAAAGTGAATGTTGAAATTCAGATCTTGAACAAAGAGTGTCAGTTTTGAACATCTAGCAGAGATCCTCAGGCAAGGAACAATGTTTCAGTTGGTGACAAGCAGTTTAGTTTAGAGACCTACTAAAAGTACTTGGTATGTGTGGTGTTGTTTTTTTTTTTCCAATTCTGTCAAAACCAAAAGCACAAAATTAGATCCAAACCCAATTTTTTCAAATTGGAAAATGACACAAAAGACAAGGTATACATTGAGCAATGTGGGGTGGAAAGCAGGATCATTGGTTTTGTTTCTGTGTTGCAAAAGAAATGTTTTTTAAATACTCCCACGGTTTCTCTCCTCACCTGCGTACCCATTCCTTGGAAATCATTAGGAGTACTTGCGTTTCTACCTGCAACCACAGTCACAAGCTATGTTTCTTAAGATACTCAGTAGCAACAGATCTCACGGTGTCAACCTTTTTGTCGTAATATGGAGGATGAAACACAAGCTAAACTCTTGGATGTTTCCATTTTTCTTCAGTTTACAAGCTATTTCTACATGAAATGTGAAGCATTTACCAGGAGGAAAAAAATAGTAGTGTCCCTTAAAAATAGTGCATCATACAAATTACAGTCTTAATATCTAAATTTGTACTGACGTGGATGGTTTCTGATCTTAAACAAACCTTTTTCTCTTATTTATGAAATAGTTGTTGATCTCCTTTTCCTCTTAAAGATGACCATGCTGAAAAAAAAATCGAGAGAACACTGGGGAGATGCAAGAAAGTCTGAGGTAGACATTTCCCTTGATAACTTGACGAAAACTTTGCCTAATCTCCTCTTCTAAATGTTCTTAGTTAAGACGCTTCATTGTCTATATATCCTTTAAGCAATACTTTCTTTCCCAGTTACCAAAGTCCTATGTCCATCTCTCACCTTGTAAGCAATGAATTTTTGGGATGCAACTAAGTGCCACATTGCTCCTGTGAGTTACTTCCATGTGCTAGATTTTGCACGTGTTGTATTGGTAGGAGACACAACAGAGTGTGCTGTCTTTTATTCCTATTTGAGCTGTATGCATGTAGCTTCCCTTTAGCCACTCAAGCTCAGTGGTATTGTGTATTCTACTGGAGAGGCTAACATGGCTGCTTGCCATCTTTGGGATGAGGTCCACATCACTTGGTGTAAGTGAAGGATTGACATGTGGCATCAATCCATATTTAGTTAAGGATTTGGGAGGTTCACTGGCTTTCAGGTTCTTCTACCGCAAACTCTGTGCCAAAATCCTACTTAATGCCCTGTTGGAAATTAGCCTCTTTAAAGTTTCATCAATATGATTGTGAGCAATTTCTGCATGAAGTGCAAATGTACCAATGCAGATATTTTTGCTTTCCACTCTTCCATGCCCATATTCAAATCCCTTATATAAATATGCCCACACCTAAATCTGTCCCATCTTGTTGATCTGCATGTAAAATTCACACGCTGGCTTGTGTAAATGTAACCCAACCATGAAAGTAATTTGTTCATGAGTCACAGCCTTGCAAACATTGAGGTAACTGCAAAAACATCCCTTGTTAGATAGCAATTAGGGTATTAAATCCTGATATCATCCTGAATTAAGCTTGAGAACAAAATTCTTAAGGGTTTTGTTCTTTTCTGGAGGTTTTCAAGCATTGCCTTAATAGCTTAATCCTGTCGGTACGAAAAGACAAGGAAATATAGTTCTTATTTCATCAGCTATTAAAAATAATTATTTCCCTTGCAGTACAATAGCAAATGTGATCACTGAGATTAGCAACATGAGCAATATGATCAGCTGGGAAGGAAATACAGCTTCTGAAGAGATCCCAAAAAATCCACCAGAACCAAATCTGTACCTTGCTTTCTCTTTACAAGCTCTTCTTTTTCTTTTTTTTTTTTACATTAATGTTTATTGACTGTCACTTGTTATCACAGTTGGTCTACTATATCCAGGAGGGGGAAGCAAAAAGCATGGACCTGAATCTTCAGTATGCAAATTAACCCACAAGTCTTTAGGTTGTCTGAAAAAAAGTAGTATTTATTTTGTATTTCCATAACAAAGCTTTCCCTTTGCACTCAGGAAGTCACAATCTTCAAAAAGCCCATTTATTTCTTTTATCTCCTTTTAAAAAAACAAAACAAAAACAAAAAAAAAACCAAAACCAGAATAAGAAAGTTTTAGAAAGGATTTGAAACAAGGTGATACAGCTTTGCAGGTAGTTGAGGAGAGCACTTTTTAACTATGAGGAGCAGCAGGGGAAGAAATTATAGAAATGTTTGCTTGTAAATGTAACTAATACAGGAGGAACTTTAGTGTTGTAGCCAATGGGAGAAAAAGCCTCTTTCCAGATACTAAGAGAGAGAAGGAAGATTAGGGAGACAATCTCTGAGACACTCTTATTGAAGAGTAAGAGTTTGTATTTAACATGATAGAGGAGGTAGAGACAGTGACAGTATGGCCAAACTGACCACAGTCTAGAAACAATATCTTTGATGGACCCTTAAAATAAAATACCTGAAATAGGGCTGCATATAACAGTTTTATCACTGGCACAGTGATAGACTGGCACGTTAGAGAACCATACACATGGAAGAGAGGAAAAGTTTTAACAGAGAAAAAATATGGAGGTTTTAATAGAACTGCACAGGACTAGCACAACATTATATGTGGTTGCACATCTGTTTCTGAGTATTTGTGGGACAGAGGGCAGTATGGTTCTGCTCAGCATATGTCTTCAACTGTGCTGGTTATGGAAGAAGCTATTCTTGTGCAAGCTTAGGCAATGCATGAGGCAATGTTCATAGGTCCTTATAATCAGTGTCAGGTTTTTGTGCTGAACATATTACACTGACACCATTGTATGATAAAAATATTTCCTAATAGCACTGTGGACTTTCTTTAATGAATCCCCTCCCTTCTAAACCCAACCCATGTAAAATAACTGCATATGATGTAGAAAGATCATCCTTGGCATCCACATATGGTATTGCAAGAATCTGGCACATTAAGTTTCATTGCAGTTAAGCCAGATAGCCAGAAGTAGCCAGAATTTTCATTTGGAAACTATCCAACCATTGTTAATCATGAAAGACATGGTACAACAAGTTGGCATTCGTATATGTGAATAATGGAATATTTCTTTAATTATGTACAAAAATTCTAAATGAACTAGTTTTCTCTCCTTATAAAGCGCCCCTTCTGCATCTGTTCCAACTCCCACTGAAGTCAAAGGAAAGCCTCCCATTGATTTCAGTGGAAGTCGGTTGAGTCTTATGAAATTCTGTTGCATGAGGGCTCCTGACTTCCTTGAAGCCTGTTGCAAATTTGCTCTTGACATGCAAAACGCTTGCCTCACAACCTGTAATTCCACAAAGCTGTTTGGAGGACTGTTACTTATCTAACACCAAAAAAATATATTCAGATAGGACAGAAGGGCTTTAGAAAATGCTTTGTAGCTGTCCCAGAATTAGAAATAAGACCCCAGGAAAATGCATAAAAATCCTGCTGTCTTACATGATACTGGAGAGAAAACATTCAGTGCTTTTGCAGGAGTGTATGAAGAATGTTTCTTTGAAACACCCTTCCCTTCCAACAGACCAATATTATGCCACTGTTAAGAGCTAAGCTAAGAATTTTGAGAAATGTCAGTGAAATAAGTTATACAAAGATTCTTTTCTGCAGTTAAAATATACTCTTGCAAGCCTTAGTATCACTGATACATTAGCATTTTTTCAGAGTTCATTGCAGAATAAATGCATTTCACAACTTCAAAACACAAGGAATATAATAGAATATTTATTTAATTATGTTCAAAGGTCCTAAATGAATCATTTTCCCTCCTTTAAAAGTGTCCTCTTTTGTATCTGATCCCATTCTCATTGAGCCCAAAGTTTAAGTGGTATCAAAGATCGATGCAAACTGCATGCTATTTGCGATAGATAGGTTTAAGTAGGTGTGTAAATGATATGTAGGTAGAAATAAATGAAAAGACTTTATGAAAAACTGTGTATGGTTTTGGCAAACTATCACATCATAGTGTATTCAAGAACTATGGCTACTAGTTCCTTCATTAAGGGACTGTTTCTAGCACTTAATGTTAAGACTACCTTGTCTTATGGGTTGACCAACCAGTTGTCTTTACTCTCTTCTCCCCTTTCAATGTCAATGGCAAGTGCACAGCATCTCTTGAAGGTTTTCCATTATTTGTCTAATCTAAGAAGAGTTTTTACAATGTCTCCAAATAGTTCCTTCTCTAAATATCTGAGAGATTGGTTTAAGGAAAAAAAAAAAAAACAGAAAATAAACCCCAACAAACCCAACCTCAAAACATGTAAGTGAGTACAAGACAAGTTAGATTTTCTGCTGAGGTACTGGAAAAGAAAGCAGCATGATCTGTGGGAAAAGAGAATAGATAAGGCCTACAACATAAAATAGTACTACTTTTCCTTTTTTGAAGAGGAAAGGAACAGCACATACAGCCAGGTCTTCCAGAGGCAGCAATTTTCAGTATAGAAATTGAGTTTTCTCTTGTCCCTCTTCTCTCACACAGCAATAACTCATCTTGTTACAATGTTGGGAGAATTATTTTTATTTTATAATTATTTTATTTGCAGCATATGATTTTGGTACAAGCTACAAAAAATATTTTCCACATCTAAAATTTTATTTTTGCCTCCTAGACTGTAGACCCTCCCTCTAGGAATGACATCTCTCCCCATATTTTTGAGCTGTGAATGGAAGAGATGCCAAATAACTGAGCAAATTGATTGAAATGTGAGAGAGTTGGGGACACTAAGTGGAGACAAGGGAAGCCTAGTAGGTTTTCCACTATCAGCTCCTTACATTGGACAGAGAAGCTGACTCTGCCTTTGAGTTGTGTTTACCTTTTATTTTGTTGCTTAGCTATTTGCCCCATCCTCTTTCTGTTTTTGCCTTTGTAGTAACCTCTCCAGTTTAACTATGTCTATACCAGTAAATCAAACAAGCCTAGGACTGTTCTCGAGCATTGAGGCCAACAGAAACAGCATGTTCTACATCCATATTATTAAACTCTCTCACCCTCCAAAACAGAGTGGTCACTTTCAAACTGCTTGTTGTGGACAACCACTGATAATGCTGGTATCGGAATCATACCCAGAAGTCTTACGGGAGGATAAAAGTGAATCAGGGCCAAAACCATTCCACTGACAATTCTGATAGTGTAACAACATAGATGATCCAATTCTGGCACTGATCAATTTACTTATATAGCTGTAGTCCTTATGTACTGGGCCTGTTCGAAAATCCACTGCAGCCAGTGGAAAGATTGCCATTCACTCTGCTTTTCTTTTGCTACCCTTCTGCTTCTACTGTTATGTTTCTTTCTTCACACAATAGCATGGCGAGAAGGAAATAAAAAATGTTGTATTATGAATTATCACATTTAATACATTGCTTTTACATTGCACACCCATAAACCAAACAATCACTTAGTGCCTCTTCACATCTCATCACAATAATGGCAAGGAAGCCAAATGACTGTGTGGTGTGAGCTAAGATTTTTTACCTACATCAGTGCCAATCCTATCTCTGATAAGAGGTTCCAGCCACTATTACAATAAAAATTACAATAATTACTAGTTTAACCAGTATATCTTCAGTGTGCCTTACTATCTTCTGAGCACTCGAGTTTTTTTGGGAAAGTCACAGCTGTTATTAACACAAGAATGGTACAACAAACACCTAAAGAGATAAAATTACATCTGCGTCCTACACTGATAACTTCCTCACGTTCCATGTTTCTTATTTTAAGGATACTATCTGTAGAAATGAAATAAATGGAAAAGAGTTAACTACAGATTTGGAGAAATGTACTCTCCAGAGAGTGACTGTAAGAATTTGTTTTTGGCTTCCCAGTTATTTTGAAGACTTCCCATTTTGTTATTCGAATTCAATTAGCTAGTACTCTGTTCATAGAAAATTTCCCTGCTGTCCTAGCTTTTGAGGTTTTTATTTTAATTCTTGTTATCTTTCACTTTCAAACATTTCTTCCATTCCCTCATTGAGGAGGAGAGAAGGAAGAGATGAAACAGAAATCTGTCAGAAATATAGTAGGGAAAATATCTGTCAGGAAAATTCTGAGAAACTGCTGTTAAAGGAGAGGACAATCCTTTGTCGTGTGTGGTATTGTACACTCAGCAGCTTAACATTTTAGAAGCTTTCCCATTTCACCAAATGCGAACAATGGAGAGCTCTTATCAGAAATGACTGATAGTATGCAACAGTTTACAAATATAGAATCACAGAACCATAGAATTGCTGAGGTTGGAAGGGACCTTTAAGATCATCAAGGCCAACCATTAACCTACCCTGACAAAACCACTTCTAAACCATGTTCCCAAGTACCACGTCTACCTTTTTTTTAAACAACTCCAGGGATGAGAAATCCACCACCTTGCTGGGCAGCCTATTCCAATGTTTAATAACCCTTTCAGTGAAAAAAATTTTCCTAATATCCAATCTAAACCTCCCCTGACATAACTTGAACCCATTTCCTCTCCTCCTACCACTTGTCACCAGGGAGAAGAGGTCAGCCCCTACCTCTCTACAAGCTCCTTTCAGGTAGTTGTAGAGGGTGATAAGGTCTCCCCTCAGCCTCCTCTTCTCCAGGCTAAACAACCCCAGTTCCCTCAGTCGTTCCTCATAAGATTTGTCCTCCAGACCCCTCACCATCTTTGTAGCCCTTCTCTGGACACATTCCAACACCTCAATATCCTTCTTGTAGTGAGAGGCCCAAAACTGAACACAGTACTCAAAGTGGGGCCTCACCAGTGCCAAGTACAGGGGGGTGATCACTTCCCTAGTCCTGCTCACCACACCATTCCTGGTGCAGGCTAGGATGCCGTTGGCCTTCTTGGCCACCTGGGCACACTGCCGGCTCATATTCAGCCAGCTGTCCACCATCACCCCCAGGTCCTTTTCTGCCAGGCACCTTTCGAGCCACTCCACCCCAAGCTTGTAGCATTGCATGGGGTTGTTGGGACCCATGTGCAGGACCTGGCACTTGGCCTTGTTGAACCTCATACCATTGGCCTCGGCCCATTGGTCCAGCCTACAAAGATATAAAGAGAACTGGCCCCAGCACCGAGCCCTGGGGGACACCACTTGTGACCAAACATCAACTGGATTTAACTCCATTCACCACCACTCTCTGGGTATGGCCATTCAGCCATTTTTTTACCCAGCTGTTCACCTATCAAGGCCACAAGCAGCCAGTTTCTCCAGGAGAATGCTGTGGGAAATGGTGTCAAAAGCTTTGCTAAAATCCAAGTAGATAACATCCACAGCTTTTCCCTCATCCACTAAGCGGGTCACCTGGTCATAGAAGGAGATTAGGTTTGTCAGGCATGACCTGCCTTTCACAAACCCATGCTGACTGGGCCTGATCACCCTGTTCTCCTGCATGTGCCATGGAATGGCACCGAGGATGATCTGTTTCATGACCTTCCCAGGTACTGAGGTCAGACTGACTAGCCTATAGTTCCCTGGATCCTCCTTCCACCCCTTCTTGTGGATGAGAGTCACATTTGCCAGCCTCCAGTCATCTGGGACCTCCCTGGTTAGCCAGGACTGCTCATAAATGATGCAAAGTGGCCTGGTGAGCACTTCCGCCAGCTCCCTCAGTACCCTCGGGTGGATCCCATCTGGCCGCATAGATTTGTGTACCTCCAGGTGCTGAAACAGGTCCCTCACCATTTCCCCTTGGAATATACGGGGGCTTCTTTCTGCTCCCCATCCCTGTCTTCTAGCTCAGGGGTCTGGGTACTCAGGGAACAACTGGTCCTACTGCTGAAGACTGAGGCAAAGACATCATTAAATAACTCAGCTTTTTCCTCATCCTTGGTCACTATGTTACCGGCCCCATCTACTAGAGGACAGAGATTATCCTTAGTCCTCTTTTTATTGCTAATATATTTATAGAAACTGTTTTTGTTGTCCTTGACAACAGAAGCCAGGTTTAGTTCTAGCTGGGCTTTGGTCCTCCTAATTTTTTCCCTATATAGCCTTACTACCTCTTTGTAGTCCTCATGAGTGGCCAGCCCTTGCTTCCAAAGGCCATAAATCCTCTTTTTCTCCTTAAGTTGCAACCCTAGCTCCCTGTTCAGCCAGGCCAGTCTTTTTCCCCGACAGCTTGTCTTTCGGCACATGGGGACAGCCTGCTCCTGTGCCTTTAAGACTTCCTTCTTGAAAAACATCCAGGCTTCCTGGACTCCTTTGCCCTGGAGGACTGTCAGCCAGGCTCCTGAAAAGCCCAAAGTCTGCCCTCTGTAAGTCCAACGTAGCAGTTCTGCTGACCCCTCTCCTTGCTTCTCCCAGAATCGAAAACTCTATCATTTCATGATCACTGTTCCCAAAACAGCCTCTGACCGTCACATCCCCCACAAGCCCTTCCCTGTTTACAAACAGCAGGTCCAGCAGGGTACCTTCCCTAGTTGGCTCCCTCACCAGCTGCGTCAGAAAATTATCCCCAGTATACTCCACGAACCTTCTAGACTGTTCCCTCCCTGCTGTATTGTATTCCCAGCAGATATCCTGCAAGTTGAACTTCAACTGGACACAAGGACAAAAGCTCACGATCTTGAGACTTCTCCCAGCTGTTTGTAGAATATTTCATCTGCCTCCTCATTCTGGTTGGGCGGTCTATAACAGACTCCTACTACAATGTCTGCCTTGTTGGCCCTCCCCCTGATTCTTACCCATAGACACTCAACCCTATTGTCATCATCATTTAGTTCAAGACATTCATAACACTCCCTGACATACAGGACCACCCTCCTGCCTCCTCTTGCTTGCCTGTCCTTCCTGAAGAGCCTATAGCCATCCATTGCAGCACTCAAGTTGTGCGAGTCATCCCACCACGTTTCTGTGACGGCGACTACATTATAATTATCCTGCTGTACAATGGCTTCTAGCTACTCCTGTTTATATAATATAATAGATATAATATATTATAATATATAATATCTGGTTTATATTGCAATTATTGGTTGACTCAGTCAAAAACTTTGTGACGTGACTATATTCTGGAGAGAAAGTTCATAGTGATATTTCTTCCTATTGTTTTCTTTCAAGACTGAGCTTTCTTAGTTATCTTGTGATCTCTGTTAATTTTTTCCAGCTGAATCACCAATCCTAAATATATTGATTGCAGTTTTGCAAATCACAGAAGCCCACAATCAAGTTTTCCAAATTTTTTTTAATGCAATTTATTTTTTTTTAATGTAATTCCACCAGAGTACACAAAAGATGAGGAAAAGAGTATACAAAAGACAAGAAAAATAAAGCTTTTGTTTATTTTGCTTTCTGTTTCTTAAAGGTTATTGTTTTTTCAATGCAATGAAACAGATATCTGTAAACAAAATGAATAGAATGTTTTTTAATGTTCAGCTCCTGAGCCACATAATAAGGTAGTTAAAACATATTGATCATTTTATCTTTGGTTTGAGAGTATAATATTATTTATAATCTTAATCTAAATAAAACTGTGTAATTCTTAGAATTTTGTTACATGAGCTTAAAATTTCATGGTTTGAAAACATTGGGGTTTCATAAAGTCCTAATGACAACTTATCACAGCATGATACATCCTATGGCACAGGAAATCCAAAATTACAACAATGCACTTGAAGAACAAGGAGGTAGTAAAACCATGATACTACATTTATTCCATGGATAAAACTCTACCTAACATTCCAAACTCTCCAAAATAAGATGAATTTCTTTTTGAAAACAATGTTAGCTAGAAGAGTAACCACACACATGGAAGGAAAGTTTCTGCTCTCTAATACTTGTTCCCCCATTAATTTGCCTTGGAAACTGAAGATGCTGGCTGGACTTTTTCATTCCCCCTACTCCCAGCCAGTAAAGGAATACTAATGATTCAGAATCAGCTATTCAGTAATTTTTTTTCCAAAAAATGGTTTGGTTTGGTTTGGTTTGGTTTGGGGATTTTTTGGGTTGGTTTTTTGGGGGGTTTGGTTTTTTTGTTTTTTTGGGTTTTTTTTTTTAAGGAATGTTTCTACCCTGGGAAGGGTAACTGAAGTGAAGAATTGAACACTGACTCCAGAACCTCTGGCTCCAAGAGTCACAACAGATAATTCACACGATCATACTTCCACTTCACGGTTCTGAAAAGGGGCAGAAGAGCGTTCCCTGCTTCCCACAGATTCTCTGTGTATTTTTAATTAAGACCATAGGTTTAGAGCAAAGAGCGCAGGGTCTTCCTACCTAGTGCAACATTGACATAATTTCAAAGAAATGCAGAAGTAATTGTACTGACAACAATGATGATATTGGGTGAACATATGGAAAAAAAATTGTGCTTGACCTCAGACCTGTCTTGTCACCGTGATGCTGTCTCATGATCTGGACTCCTTGTTGGACCTGGCCACTGTCTCTCAGTCTGTCCCGCTTGCCTAGTTGTAACATGGGACTCGGTCCCAGCTGACTGTACTATATCCCTCAGCTCCTGTCCCTTAAGGAGCGGCGTGGTCCTCAGCGACAGTTTGTTTCCCAGGTTCCAGAATAAGTCAACGTTTACTTTCAACCCAGCAAATCAAGAGGTATAATTTTTAAATTGGCCTTGTAAATTTATGGCAGAATATAAATAAAATAATGGGTAGCACAGTTTGCTTATTAGGCATTTACTCATTTTGAATTAGCAAGAGATACTGGAACTTCAACTCAGGTTTTCAATACAGGCAGAAAAAACTTTGTTTGGTGTACCCAACAGAAAAAAACATGGTTGTGTTGAGCCTTGATGTAGCACTACCATCCTGGTGCCTTCTTATTCCCTATGTATGACACTCATTAAAAACTATAGGTGGACATATAAAAAGCTGTTATTTTTTAATTCAGATTTTGCATGTTCTTGTGCTTCATGGGCACATTTCTTTTTTTCTTTTTAAATATTTAATTTAACTGTTGGCTATAAGTGGGCATGAACATTTGAGCACAGAAAGGAATAATATTTGACACGCAGATGAATTCTCTAAGATCTTGATCTCTCTCAGAGAGGCAGTGATATGAAGATCGCTTTAAACTCTCTAGAAAGATTACGGTGACAAAGAAAATGAATTAAGTTGTCTTCCTATAAACAGAGGATAGAAATAGTATGGAAGCATCTGAAGATATTTTCCAGCTGCTGAGCTATACAAGTATTTCACAACCTTGGATAAAGTTGTCATTATCTAAACAGCAGTGTTATTATGGCTGATTAATCTTATCCTTGATATTCAACCAAACTTTAGAGTGATTCTTTCCTCCTACTTCCAGGCAATTCTGTTCCACAGTCTAGAATGCACATGAACACAGCCTACAAATGACTTCTTGGTATATAGGTTGTTATTACTCTATCAGATAACTTTGTAGGTGGGGTAAATTATTATGCTAGTTGCACATTGTTACATTCCTACAAAAAGCTGTGCCTTGAGTCTCTGCTATTCTTTAATTTCCTTATTATTGGGATATAAACCCAAATGGATGAAGCCAGAGTTCTGGGAAATGCTTATGGTGGGACAATTTATTGGCAAAATCTTAAGGTTTGCTAAAAGCAGAAAAGGAAATTAGTCAGACTGTACTTGATTCAGTCAAGCTCTTCAGTCAATGGAATTCCATAACCTCCTCCTGGAATTCCATAACCTCCTCCAGGAGGTGTTTCCTCCAAAATCAGAGACACTGAGATGGCTAAAAGTAGGTAAGGATAGTCCTACTTATGGTGTCACCCCAACAGGGACATACACTGATGCTGCATTGCACCAGCATTTACAATAAAAATATGTCTGTCTTTCTTGAACTTTTTAAATAGAATTCTTTGAACTGTAGCATGAAATCCATCCAGATTGCTTATACATTTATTTTCATAGAAGACTTATTAAAACAGAGAAAGGGAGTGTAAATGTATAAAGGAAAACCAGATGACTATCAGTATGTTTGCTCAGCATGGATCACCTACAAACCTGGAGAAGCCATCTTATTTGCAAAAATACTTTTTCTGGTTTTTAGACTATCACTCCCACACTAAATTCTAATCAAATAAGTCTTTTCACAAAAGAAAATGAACAGTACTGAACCATGTTCTTGGTGCATGCAAGTAATGAATGTTAGGTTCCTGAGATGTCTTCTAACTTGAAGAAGTCGAACTGGAATTTGTACAAAGCTTTGGCATGATGAACACAGATCAGAATAGTAGTTATCATTCTGAAGTTATAGTTCTTGGGTTTGGAGAATAAAAATAATACTATTGAGACACAGGCTCCACAAGTCTTTAAAAATGCATTGAAACAGCCTTCCTCTCTTCTTTCCCCAAAATGAGCTTTGGTAACTATTCCTGCCTACCAATCTGATATGTGTCTTGAAGTGTTTGTAATAAGCAAAATAAAGATCTAAGATATATGGGCCTATAATACGTCTAACAAGTAAATTTTAGGCAACCTGTGTTTTTACGGACATGCTGTTTTGACTTTCTGCAAATTTCACACAAGTTCAGCTTCTCTGAAAAATAGCTGTAAGGAAAATATCTGATTTTTCTACAGAAAAGGAATAGGAATTAGTATACCAGCAGTTGACACAGTTGCAAATTTAAAGACAAATATGACAGCAGAACATACAAGTAGATCCCTTTGAAAAGAGCTTCCGGCTACACTAGGCTGCCTTTTAGCATCAATTAAAAAGCATTGAAATCTTCCTTCCTCAGTATTTCCTAGTCAATTTAGCAAAAACAAAACCACCCTTTTACAGCAAACAAGGGAGGATAGTATACATGGGGGAAAGGTTATAGTCAAATACAATGATTAGCAAATGGGCTATGTTAAAAGGTGACAGGACTATGATTGCATAGAACAATAAAAAACTGCAAAAAGTGATGAATCTAAATAAGAAAAACTTTGATTGTTCTTGAAATACTGTCTGCAGTCAATGTTGGTTTCCACCTTTTCAAATAAAGCAGGCAATTTATGATTGTTACTATGTTGCAAGTGTATCACATATTTAAGGACTGAATTTACTCAGTAGTTCCTTTAGAGTTCCTCCAGGAGGAAAAAAAAATAGAAAAGAAAAACAAACAAACACCCCCTCCAAAAAAAAACAATAAAACCATCTGACCTTGTTCTTTGGTTTTGTGAACAGACTTGCTGAGGAAAATGAAAAAGTCTTACTTCCTTGCATCTGTATTTCCTTTAAGTATTTCAGAATGATAATGCAACATAAAATCCATCAGAACTAACTCATCCAGCTTTTTGAGACCTCCCATTATATAAAGCAATCCTTTCAGATAGGGTAACCTCTCAACAACATCTTATATTAAAAACCCTCCAAAACCTTTGGGTTTGTTATTCCAATAAACACACTACTACTTCCTAAGCCGCAAAACCATCTGCCTGATACAAATCTAGTTTAGAGTGTTCTGATAGACTAGAACAAGACTATATGGTCAGCTCCTACATCTGTACCAATAACTAAATGTGTGCCAAAATGCTCTCTAGCTGTGAAGTCCACTGGTGTGGAACTGCCCAGGTCTGTTAAATTCTCCTGCTTTCTGAAACATCATGGCCACAACCATGCTGCCAGTTGGAAATGTTCCATAATCTCTGTGAATACCCATCCATAAGCCTGGGAAATGACCGGCAAATTGAGGTGAAATCATGAAAGGGAATGCTATAACAATGTAAAAGAATAAACAGATGCGTTCCAGTGTGTAGGATAATTCCCTGTTACTGCTTGATTTACTAGTACCTTGTAATTGTAACATGCAATGACTAGTAAGTCCTTGAGAGACAGGCGAAAGGGAGGTATTATGTAGGTTTATGTACATACAGATTGATGAGGGACATTCACGTTAAGAAATAAAGTTTCCTGGAAGCATCAAAAGCAACTGTCTCGGGACAGTTATAACACCGTATTTAACAAACAAAGCTCTTTTATGTTAAATGTCATTGACTGGGCCATTTCCTCCTCTGTCGATGAAGCTTTAATAATATGGGAGCAATATCAAAAGGATACACGCATTTTTACATAACATCAGTAAACCAAGATAGATTATTACATTTGTACTTAAAGTCTGTAATTAGAAACCAGGACTGCTTTCACCAATGTCAGTGAGAATTTCAACAGGACTGATGCTCATATGCAAGAACACATCTGAAGACATGCTGTTGCATGAGCTGCTTAAGCCCATCTGAGATTATGCTGCCCCCCAAAATAGGGAGAAGTTCAGGCACTTCATTTGCACCAGCACTAGCCTCTGCTTGGTGGAACAGCAGCAGCAGCATGAGTTGATATGGTTGAAAATAATATTAATGTGAAAATAATATTGATGTAAATATAATATTAACTCCCAGTAGGTAATTAATCTGAAGCAGTTGATTTCACGTTGAGGACCAATATAATTCTGGCATAGGAAAGATATCAAGATCACCCCTTTTATGTCTTAAAGACGCTTTTGAAATCACCTCTGATCATATCCTCACTTTGATCTTCTCCAAATGTCGTATTTGCATATGTAGTCCTTTCTACATGGAGCAAAACTCCAATTTAGCAAACTATCATAAGAGATTATAAAAAAAAAGATAGAATTTTACTGAAATTTAACCAGTTAAAAAACATTTGTAATTAATATCAATTTTATTGACGCTTGACCAATTAAAATACATTTGTAATCAATGTTGCAAACAGAGCTTTAAGTAACACGACATATCTCTGACTGATAAATTTTTAAATCCTTGGTCTTAAAATTACACAACTGACAGACAAGGTCAACAGTAAATTGCACTTTATAAACTCAGGTTTGATACATAAAACAAGAATTCATAAACCCAGTATAAATGAAAATGCTTAACTTAAGTTTGCTGCATCTCTGCTCTACCCTACTGAGGCAACAAAGGAAGACTGCAATTTTAATTGGTCCAATAAAGTCGACTTGTATTATGGTAAAAGAACATAAAAGCCAGATCAAAGCCAGTCTGCCTAACCGGCCTGTCAGTATGAACACTGAGACAGCAGTAGCAGCCCCTGCAGAGGAGCAGTCAACACCAGGAATGCAGGTTGCCATATGCAAAGGAGTCCTTTAAGCACTGCTATTTAACAGTTTGCAAAGACCTTCATCAACTGAAGCTTCATCAATGTCAAGCGCCCTTTAGAGACATAGGAAAAGGCATAACACATGGGAAGAGTAGAAAGAAGAAAAAAAAAAAAAAAAGATCATTCCTTCCCCTGTGTGTAAATGTTGAAATGGAGTCTCAAGCATTCTTTCTCATAAATTCTTCTGTTCATTTTGTAATCAAGGTCGGAATGACTTTATTACACTTTGTGCTACCTGCTGGTTCTGTCTTGTTTTACAGTGATTTATAAGTGGACGTTAAAAACAAAGTAAGATGGCAATATATCCCTGGCAGGTAAGTAGGAAAAGGAGTGTACTTGAACACCACAAAAGTTTCCTTCATTCTGAAACAAAGAGAAAGACTGTTTGTACATGAAGTACCTCTTCTTCCATTTCTTTCAGTGAGGTCATCTCCTTATTGCCTAAATCTTGCTTCTAAGAATCGGCTTAGCTCTGAACTCTGAAGTAGCCCTGCCTTCTCGACGGCAGAGATGCTCTGAATCAGCTCTGGAAATCTCCCAGCTGCAGGAGCCTCTAACATTGGTACATCCACCTACCTAAGGAATTTTTAGGATCCCTGTTCCCAAAGCATGGAAGCACTTCATAACACAGTCTGATACAGGAGTACTGCAGTGTTTGTTTTACTGATGGGCAAAACCTTTTCACAGAAGCTGCTTTCCCCTAGCTTGGGCAGGAACTCTGCAATAGAGCGGTGAAGCAAAGCTGACCCTGGCACACCTCAGGTTAGTTCTCCAGTGCTCAGCTCCCGAGATTTTGCTAATGAATTTGTAAAAACCTCTGAACCCTCTACCTCCTGTGCACTCTACACAGATCAGAAGTCTGGAACCCGTCTTCCATACAGCAGAACTAAGTCCAGCTTGAAATGCGAGGGATCCAGCCAGATTTCTAAGGCTATGTCTATATTGCTACATAAAGCCGGGCCAGAGAGTAACCTCAAACACTGGACCCACGGCTGTCCACATCACTTCATCATTGTCTTGGTCGTACATCTGTTTTGGATCATTCAAAGTAGCTTCCTATAAGATATATCTTCTCCAGGGGGAACTAGTCCTGAACCATCCACCAGTCCCCAGCTCTCCTTGACTTGACATGAAGGCAAAGACTCAGTGACCAGTTACAGCTTGGCAAACAGCTTTACCTTAAACGTCAGGAAAGTACATTAGAGACCATGTTCCACTCGGTAAGATAATAAGGACAATATTCTGGGGATTTCTCCTCCCTACCCTAAGGTTCTCAAACGCATCAAAATGCTTGATAGTATTATACACCCCTACAGTGCTAATACAACCTCCTTCAACACTCCTCACCTCACCAGAGGTATTTATATCTCTCTCTACTGCAAAATGCATTTTGCTATTTCTCCTTAAGAAAACCTAACAGTCACCTTCCAAGGCTCATCCTGTATGGTTTCAGCAGTCAAACCTCGTGCTTCATTACTGTACGAGTGACTGTTGTAAGCAGCTGTGTCATGATTAGTGAGGAGCACTTTCCAGTCCCCAAGTCAGATGACGTGGTGCAGCTGCAGCAAGACTGCAGGCTGGGTATACACAATCTCAACGTCCTGATTTCCTTGCAAAACAAAGCTATACTCACAGCCTAGGTAGGAGCAAAAGCAAATTCTAATCAAAGGACAATCTGGATAATTGGTAGATCAGGACTTCAGTCTGCACCACAGCATGCAACAGAAAAGAAGTGTGAATGCAGCCTTATAGAGCTCAAAATATTGAGGAATCTGGTAAAGCAACCACAAGGAGAAGTGATAAGCTCTTACTGTGTGTGAGAAACTAGGTCTTGTTTGTGGAACACATATCTATACCTATTTTACAGGCAGTTTGTGCAGTGCTTTCAGAGCTCCAGATTAAGATCATCCTAGACACACGGACTGTGATTATTATCTCTCTCTTCTAGGGTCTGGCATTGCTGTGGAATTAAAAAAAAAAAAAAAAAGTTTTAGTGCTTATAGTTGCAGCCAAGCCTCTATCATAAAACAGCGACATCAAATGAGAACACTAACAAAAATCCAGAAGAATATGTGAAGCATATGAATATCTTTCTGATTTGTTTTGAAGTGACACCATTATTCAGCCACTGAGAATCTACAAGGGGGAGGTTTCCAAATGGAGAAAACAACAGAACAGGCACAGTGTTTGGAATGACCAAATGCAGGACAAAAAAGTGGAGCAAAGGGAACTAAAATCGCAGATGGATGTAAAGCAAAACCAAACCTTATGAATAAGTTGTTCCAGTGTGCAGAGTCCTAAGCGCTAGAGCCAGCCTTGGCTAAAATACACAAACAGAGCAGTCATTGGAGTTCTTCAACAGTCAAGTCACTTGGAAAAACACAAGTAGCTATAAATCAAACAAGCCACGTGTTTGTGGGCATATTTCACATAGAGGGTGCATTGAGATAGACCTGCAAGGACATGATTACAATAGCCAAGAAACTGTGCTTTTTTTTTTTTTTTTTCCGCTTTTTTAATGTTTGGAAAGCACCTAGAACTTTGTGATTGCTACCCAAAAGCTCATAGTTACAATAACAACAGCAAATACATAAATACTAAAAAGGATAGCCAAGAAAAGGAAGATGAGGGGAAAAAAAAAGGGGGGGAGGTGGGGCAGATTTGAGACACTGTTATGGCACATAAGTATGTAATTTAATCAAGGTGACCTAACTGAAACTAGATTTACTCTATAAACAGTTAAATAGTGGTGGAACTCACTCAAAATCAAATCAAATTTGGATTTCTACCAGGCTGTTAACATTGGTACATAAATATGGAACAAAAAGTGACAGGCTCATTTCCACTTCTGGGTTGTGAGTGTTGATAGTTGTACAGCTCTGATGGATAACTGCAGGTATAGGATAAGAAAGCAGGGAAAAATAATTATTACAAGAAATCACATGGTAGTCCCCAGAATAGTAGGTTAATCTGAAAGGAAAACTTGGCAGGGCACACTCCCATAACTGTGAAAACAAGGCAGATAGCAGCAGACTGCTGTTGTAGTACCATCACTGCTTTTGGTACAAAGGCTACACTGCAATGATAAAATTCCAAACCGGAGGCACACAGCTGATGGTCAGCAAAAGCATGTGAGAAAATAGTGAAAATCAAGTAGCCATAGCAAAAATAGAACTTACTGAATTCTTCAGCGGGCAGGACAGTAAGTGCACGTTGACATAGGTCTTTTTACACAGTATAGGTAAAATTAAAGAGCTACAGGTATTAACAAGATAATACAGTGCTTCAGATTGTGTTAGACTACTTTTTCCAGTGTCCATAAAGTGATGAATGCTCCCTAGGCACAGTAGCATGTAATGAAAACCCTCCAGTAGCCTAAAGCTGTAAGAAAGGTGATGTTCTGGGTTACAACGCTACCTCCTACCACTTGAGTTCTGCTGCTGAACAAAGCCTAAACTGAGACATGACCAAACTAAAGTGCGGCAAGAACAAGCGTACAGGCAGCTTTGAGTCTAGCATGAAGGAAAAGAGTCTCAGCCACTTTGTTACAAAACCTTATAATCCTATCATCTACATTTTTGCACAACAGTATGGTGTTTGCAGCACTCACACTGCAGATGGGAAATCTGGGTTCAGCTGTTTGTTTAGTCTAAGAGGATTTAAACCTCCATCTTTTACCTCCAAGGCAACTGCACCAGTTTTTAGACTAGACACGCTCTATCTTGTCCTTAGTCAGTCACTGAAATCAAGAGTTGAAATCCTGTCATACTTAATTTAGTAGAAGCATTGCAACTGAATTCTAGCAGCCAGGCCATCACCCAAGTGGTCTGCACATTAGGAGTCAGAAAGTAATAATGGAAGCTTCAGCCAAAGTAACTAAACAAAGTTAGTGTAATTTTTCAATTAAAACCAAAAGGCTCTGTTCTGTGTTATATCACTCAGGAGATGCCACCAAACTGCAGTACAAAACCTTCACTTTTTTCAGACTCTTTTCTTCATAGGGCTGAACTGTGAAGGTTACTCATCAAGACTTTAGGAGAATCCATGCCAAAACCATCATTAAACTTCAGTGCTTATTAACCCTTGTCTGTGCCCATTCCTCCAGACCATAATGTTCTATCAAATTACCAACTTTTATTGTTGAACTTCATTGTTTAGTTCTATTAAATCACGACATACATAGCATGATAGATGAAAAAATGCCTGTATTTTTCTCATTTATCATTATTTTTTTAATCTATTCACAAAACAATAACTGCTCTGTGAGTCACAATAGCAACACAAGCATGCATGTCGTCTCAATATTTCTAGATATGTAATTTCAGACCATGAAACCACTAGTTTTAGAAATATAAACAGGCAATACTTGGTAAATGCTTGGAGACCTAAGAGGAAAACCAGTATGTTCTAGAAAGTGTTGTTTGTAATTCAAAGAGAGATGCTTGGATATTTGTATTTTAAAAAAAAAAAAAAAAAAAGTGAACATTCTTTGTAATGTGATGTTTCCACAAGAATGGGTGCGATGTTTAATATAGGTCAAGAGCCCATTTTCTCTCCTCTTCCCCGAGAGATCCAAGAAAATTAAAGATTTCAATCTGACTCCACCAGAAAACGTTAGTTTCTGAATCGCAGCCAGAAAGTTCACATTAGTTTGCCAAAACAATAGAAAATTATCTTTATAGTCCAAATATAACAGAAACTATGAAGTTCTGATAAATCCTATTACAAGATCTCAAGTGATCTCTGGGTAATATTTAGAGGTTGTGCTCCTGTTTGTTAGTTTTTATCAGAAATAATTTGTATTAAAGATTGTTTCCATGCACCAAAGAGCTTCTTTACTATGACCAAAGCACATAATAACAGTGATGTTACTGCATCATTCTTATTATTCTTACCCTTCCACATCTTTCCTTTATCCATGAAAACAACATACTCTACATTCCTGTTTTCCTTTAACAAAACCCAGGCTTAACCCCAATTGTTGTCATGTGCCTTCATTTCAGTTGGTACTGGTTTTGTTTTTCTTGGACCCAGCAAAAGCTAAGCATACTGAAACATAGCTTATTTCATGTCAAAATATATTGCGCTACACATACTAGCTGATCGTGAGTTGTTTTCTCTAAACACTGAAAAGATTTCCTCTTGTTGTTTCAGGATATTTCTAAAACGTGTCTCTGAGCTTAGGGCTAGGGTTTGATTAATGCATGATTTCCTCTTTAAAATTAGAAACAGGAATCATGAGTGATGGTTAATAATTTTCATTTGCTCTTCTGCTCTGTTTTCCAAGCAGTCTAATTAAGGCCTGGTTCCCAAGCTTGATTAGGCTTCTTTTACATCTGACTGCAGTTTGCAGATAGTGCTTCCAGGCAGGAACTCAGGCTTATTTGCAGTAAATGGGAACAATCTGGGAAAGAACAAGAAGATTGTTTTTTTGGGTGTTGGAGGTTTTTTTCCCCTCCTTTTAATTAGAGAAAGCGTAGCGTCTCTTGCAGGAACCAACATCATTTAACTATAAATGTAAGAAGTGGAGACACAGTAATGAGGCCCCAAGTCACATTTGCTGAACTGCATGTTGTAGTCATGCTATTAGAGACAGCTGTTTTACACTTTTACCAAGTCTGTTGGATTGCAGTCAGCCTATGCTGTCTGAATTTCACATGTACCATGAGAGTTGTAAAAGGTCTGTACAAACATCTCAGTTAGTCACTAGGTCTCTGACCTGGTGCCTCCTCAGGATGTTGAGCGGTACTGCCTATGCATCCTAGCAGTAGGGAAGATGCCTCTCCTGCTGCCTAACAACTATCCCAACAGCAAGTCCTAAAACAAGTTCCTGGGCTACTACCTTATGGTACTATGCACGTGGCTATACGTGATCCACAATGTGTGCTTCAAAGGCTTGCTCAGTCCTCAGAAAAGGAGAAAGATCCTTCCCCCCTCACTCTCGCCACGCAATGTCAGGGCACATCTATTTGCGAACTCCAAGGGTTTCTCCTCTGTCTCTGCAGTGGCACGGCTCTCAGCCAGGTGTTCCCTCCTATCAGACAGCGCCCTCAGAAAGTGGAGTCTCTCTGCTCACCGTGCTCCTCTGGCTCCATCTTGATCACTGTGTAATGCTTCTAGTACTTTTTAAAACCTGTTTGCCAGTAATGGTGTATCAAAAAGATCAGAAGCACTAGCATGCTTTTAATTACACGTACCTTTGTTTAATAAGGTCCTTGTTCTGACACAGACACAATTTCTGTATTATTGTTAATCCTGTATGTTTGGTTTTTTTTTCTTCATGTAGCATCTTAATACAGTTGCTGTATGCTGACAAGGAGAAGAAGAGTTATTGTAATTTTTTTTTTTTTTTCCTACAAGGAACTTGTTTAAAGGATACATGCACTTTAAAATAGTCCTATCGGTCACCAAGCACTAAAGCTGTTATTAGCAGAGGAAAATCCCACAACTTAGAGATGTTACCTGTCTGAGTCAGCACCCTTTACTACTAATTATAGCTAGATCTAGATGATATAAACGGTGTCCGTATACTTTACCTAAAGGGGTTGTTCATACAGCAAGATCTAGATAATGTTCTTTCTAGTGATAGAAAGAGACTAGGAGAGATTCAGAGGCATCGCATCCGAGAGGCAGCTCATTTCATGCCAACTGCTACAGTGAGGTGGGCATGATATGAAGTGAGCATTGAACTAAAATTAGGTTTTGGAACCCTTGTTTCAGAAACAGAGCTTTGGCCCCAAGACAATTTAAATCACCATTTTCCCCCCCGTACCAAGCTACATTACTATAATGCACAGTTTCAATGAAAGGCAGAGGCAGCCTCAGTTTTCTCCTTTCCTCCCTTAGGTTAGTGGTAAGAGTACTCCCAGAGAAAGAGGGGGATCAGGACCGTTTCCCATGCAGTTTGTGCATTTGATCCAGTAGGATAAGGCAGGACTCAGGGCAGTACTAACCCAAGGACCAAATTCTCCTTTCTTCTTTATAGGATACAGATCAAGCCATTTCTTGCTTCACAGCATTCTCAACATCATCACCTGTTATCTGAATTGAACTCAAGGCTGTCTGGATAAAGGAGGTTTAAGTGCACCTAACAGATGAAACCTCTTCTGTGACTTAGGTGAAGCATAAATGAAGTGTGAATTAATCACCTGGGCACTCACTTTTCTCTCCCAGGTGAAGACCACACTTAGGGACTGCTTTTCTTTCTCCAGAACTGACGTGCTATTAGATTTTTAAAGTCTCTAATGCTTACATACTGCTTGTGAGAAGGCAATAGGAGATATTCTATGACATTTAGGTATCTGAAAACCACCAAAGTCGTATGCTAGACAGAATTCAGACATTCTGAACGTGGCCAAAAAAAATTATCAAAATGCAAAATGGCTAAGAAACATCACTGCTACATTAACATCACCTTCCTTTTTCTTTTTTATATTTATTGCTTCACTTCCTTCTCCAGATAAATACATGTTATTTATTTGTAGGAAAAAAAACCAAAACAACACAATTAAAATGTATTTTTTGAAGATATCAAGAGAAAACTACAGAGCTATTCCAATGTATTTGTGTGCAGAAGAAGGAGAACAAATTTTATTATGTCTCCATATTTATTGATTTATTTTGCTTAAAGAACAACATGACTGCCATGACAGGGCTATATTTTAGAGAGAGGAGAACAAATGGAATAGGAAATTAAGTTCTTCTTGTACTGGAAGGGGAAATTGAATGAAAAAGCAGTTGTTAAACATTTTGGGTGACTTGCTGAAAGATTAATAAATTATGTTATTGTGTTCAGAACTTACATTTGCCATCTAAATGTCTAAGTGGTTTTCCGGCGAACAGTTTGGGGTGTGTTTGGAGAAAATAAACCATCTGACTTTTGGATGACTCAAACACATAAGATCTAAGCAACAAAGGTATTATATACTTTGCCAGTACACTTCACACACTTCACTCCTCTTCTCTCTAACAGACACAAACTGGAGATTACATCTTATGCTTTGTTATTAATCTACTTTGTCCTCTTTACATCACTAAGCCATACGTCGGAAATGCTTGTTATATCTGGAAGAAGACTATGTTCCAAGTTATTTTTGGCCTTTTGATATGTAAGGACATCATTCATTTAAACTAAGTATTTTATCGTAGAGTTTGGCACATCAGTTAGGATTGGTGCTGGGGTGAGGCTGGTAATTTTGCTTGTTATTAAAGTTGCCCAACACTTCCCATTATAAAGCCTGTTTTCAACTGCATATCACTTTGCCAAACCTTAAATGTTTGGGCTGAAATTTTCCATGCCAGGTGTCTGCCTCAGGCAGAAATATTTCAGGAAGTTTCATCCAAAATGGTACAGCTGTTTCTGAGAATGAGGTTAAAGAAAATCTGTTGTTTAGCTATGTTGAAAAAATACTGGCGACCTTTTCCTGGAGAAGTTCAAGTGTTTATAAGCATAAAGCAGAAGTTTGAAGTTTGGGGTGACAGGAAAGTGGAAAGAGGGAAGCTCCCTTTCTGCCAGTGACATATGTCTGCATTGAAATGTCCAAACTTTAAACCTTTCAAAAGTCCCCCTTTCTAATGTATTCAGCTGAGACTTGTAGGCTCAGAGTCTTTGGCTCTAATCTCTGCTGACGTGCCTTTGCTTAAATTTTTTTCTGTTTTTCAGGTGACTGTCTGGGACTAAAACTAGCCAGGAAACATGAGAGAAGCAGACTTAGGCAGCACTTAGACTACATCAAGTAGAGCCTGAATTCAGACATTAAAGTTCTGTGAAAGTGGGGTCCTCACCAGGTATGACACTCATTCCACTTTTTGCTGACCCAAATGTGCGTGTGCTTTCCCAAGGGAGCATTGAAGCAAACTAAAATTACAGTGGAAGAGTTGAGCCTTCCCGGTGACTATTTGTTTCTTCCATCCTTCCTAGATGTGGACAGGGGCAGTGACATTGGGAGATCTCAGGCATTGGTGACTTGGTCATGGGGAGTAGGAGCAGCCTGGGACTGTCCATGGACACCCAGCTGCACACTGGCCTGGCCACAGGGCGAGGAGAGAAGATGTGCCAAGGAGTCTGGGAGTGGATATGAAGGTGTGGAAAACTGAATGAAAGGGTCTGGGATCTGATATGGGGACTGGAAGCCAGGCAAAAGGAATATCAAGGCAATCAGAAGTAAAGGAGATGGAAACATGTGGCAAAACTGGGGGAAAAAGTGAGGAAAAAAAAAAAAAAACCAAAACTAAGAAAAGGGAAGCAGAATGGGATAAGAGCAGAAAAGGAAGCTCACTGGAGAGGAGTTAGAGGGAGAGCTGGAAAACTTATCCTGAACATGGAGACCAGTAAGAGAGATGGGTGATAGAGATGAAGTAATAAAGACAGTCCTGGAGCAAAAGCAATCTTGGACCAGGTGACAAAAGTGGGAAAGAGAGTGGCACAGAGACATGGCAAAAGGACCAAACTCTGGAGGATGGGATAGAAACGGCTATAGGTGCTCAGCAGTGTTTTCTCCAGGACCTGGAGCCAGGCCAATGGCTACTGCATGTGACAGTAAAATTCAAAAGGGCCAGGACATGGGCTCAAGCACCATCTCACAACCAAGCTACTTAATCAGTATTAATTACATTCCCTGGCACAGTTTTGGTCTAAATACCAGTCTTCCAGACGGTTCCCAGGCATAGTTTAGGGATAGCACAAGCTGCAGATTGCTCACAGTTGTTGTTATAGATGAAGGCAACATTCACAGAGGTAAAAGACTGCTAGCTACATGGGTGTAAATTGTGCTGTGCCACATGCCCAGGTCCAGAGGATGGGCCTTGGTTCATATTATTTACTAGTATAGACGTTGCCTAAGGCTATAACTGTACTGTTAAATGAAAAAGGGCCAGGGAATGACTCAAGTACTGAACTGCTGATTGTTCATACAGATTAAGAGTTAGCTCATTCACAGCCTCGGTTTTGGACCACTAAACGTAGGAAAAATCTACTTTAGAGGAGGTTTTGGTAGTGTGAGCTGCTTGATGTCACTTGGCCTAGGGGACAAGTCAGCAGGCTCTTTTACTTAGTGATATAAAGACATTATGATGGAGAGATAGACAGAAATCAAATGCTTCTGGAAATGAATCCACTGTAGAGAAAAAGAAAGATGATTAAAATTGAAGTTAGCAAGATTGTCAAAACAAAAAAAAATGCAGTTTTACAGAGCGAATTTCATGCTTCTGTTTTGGCTAGCAAGTTGGATTAATAACGAAAAGGCTTATCAAATAAAGTAGTAAAAACAAAGGCAACCTTAAGTGTACATTTTAACTGACAAAACTCAGGTAATTTTTGCTAGAAATAGAGGGAATCAAGGCACGTATCAACAGGTATTGTGCAGTGACGAAGTATCCCTTCAGCTGCCCTTGACACCAAACCACAAGTGACATATTGCTGTCTCTGGTTTTATAAATTGCAACCTTAAAATATAGCTAAGGATATCAACACCTGCTTAGCCGATCTTGTATTAAATCCAGGCAGAAGCTGTCAGAACTTCATTTCAGTGTAGGCAGGCCTATGCAGGAACTGAGGAGTGGCCTGTGCAAGCTTTTATGGCATACTAAATCAGTGTGGAAAACTTTCAGCCCACACTCCTCTTTTTGCCCACTGATATGAAGTATGTTTGGCAGATCAAAGCTAATATTAGAGGATGAATACTGATGGGTTTTTTTGGTAGATCAGATCTCACAGACCTGGCTAAAAAATATATTGTGTTCCTGAAAGCACAGGTACAGAAAAAAATGCCAGGGGGCATAGAGGAAATGATACATGTCAATACAAATAACTATCACTCTGGGTGAAATTCCAGCCCATGAACTTCATTAATTTGGTGGTAGCTTGCCAGATTGCAAATCCCACCAACAGAAAATGTAAAAAAAAATAAAACAGAGGATTCAGTCACTCTCCACTGAGCTTCTCTTCTTCTCAGTTTCCACTATTCCTTAAAACCACAGTTAACCTACATATCTTCATCCTCATCCTGGGCAGTTATTGTGAGGTCTCAGCTTATACGATAATAAACCAAATGCACAATCTTCTGCAGATTTCAGCAATTTTCTACAAAAACTAATGATAAATTTAAGACATCTACCAGCCCAGATCACTCAATCTCAATCAAACACTACAGAAAAACATCTTTCAGCTACCACTTATAAATCAACACTGGACTTCATTCAGATATGTAAATACAAATCTATATACACTATGAAAGCCGCACCAAACCTAGAATAACCTCTAAAATATATGTGCATATATTTGAAACTTGGTGGGAATTAAGGCTGCCCACTGGACCACCTCAGGGGGAGGGTAGATACTTGCTTTAGGAAGGTGGGAGGTTGAAAGGTCAGTCATGGAGGCTGAGAAAAGGAATAGATGAGTGCTGTTTAGATGATATACAAATAAGTCAACTGATTGCTCTCTTGCTTTCCATGGCTTGCACTGGCAAGATAAGCAGGCCAGCAACCATAACACTAAACTAACCACATATCTCAAGGTGATAATATAACTGTTTGCAAGTTCACTTTGCCATAGACTTAAAATAGACTCTTCATAACAATCATAAAGCAAATCTATAACTTACTTACTAAATGTTTCCAGTCACCAGGTCTTGGCTATTAAGACTGTCACAAGGAAATGAGGAATATCAAGAGAGATAACACAATGGGAGCTGCAAGAAACAAGAAGTTCTGAAAATCAGGCCATTTATTGAAGACAAAGAGGACCTTGTAGTTCATCAGGTTTGTTTTTCTACTGTTGCAGACAGCAGATCCTATGAGGATCTCCCCCATAAACTTACGAAGCTGAATTTAAAGAAGGGTTGGTTTGTTTGCTTGTTTAACCACCCTAATCTGTTTTGGAGCCTCAGTATTCCAGCAGTTAAAAACTGTCTTCTCATTTGCACATACTCTTGGCTGGTTTACATACACCTAGTTTTTATGCCAACTTTGTCCCTTGTCATGGCTTTTTCCCTTTCTGGTGTTAAGTCCTTAATATATTTAGAGACAGCAATCAAATCTTCATCTCTATCTTCATTTCAGTATGTCAAATATCATGCCTATTCAGTTTCTTGTCAGAAGACAGATTCTGCTGTCCTGTCCCTAGCTGTCCTGTTTTTGCTTCTTCCTTCTTGTTTCAGCTTAACTCACTTTTAAACGTATGGATGGTCAAAACTGTAAATAGTGTGAAGGAGGTCTCATCAAAGTCTCATCTGAGTCCTTGTGCCTCTGATATATTCTATGTGTTATATGCCTTTTTCAGTACTGGATCGTACTGCTGTGATTAATTAGCACATCCTGTCTTCTCTCTTAGGAAGACATCTTGCAGACGATAACAGGAATGCTTAGAATCTTCTTCCTCCAAGTTTGTCAGTCTGTCAGCTCTGCCTGTATCATTTAACGGTGTTAGCTGTTGAATTTCTGCAATTCTATCTCAGCCTTTTCTCACAGTTTCACAATATCTAGTTATGCATTCAAACATTTCACTCCAAGCTATTAATACTGAACTTAATATTGTCAAACAATACATTTAATATACTCACTACTAAACAGTGCAAGACATTGAGGAGCTTGTCCACAGCTTGCTGATGTTAATGGAAGGATTCCTTCCTGACTTCAATGGTCATTGGGGTCAGCTACACAAGACTAAAAGCAAACTGTTTCACAAACTGTACATGATAGTTCTAAGTAGCTCAGCCAAACCACAGAATAACCTACGACCTTCTGCTGTTTCACTGGGGTGGAGATGAGCCATGTATTTGTAACGACTGTATCAACATATGCAACAGAAAAAAAAAGAAAAAAAAAAACACAAAACCACCAACCAAATATTGAAAACTTTCCATTACATCTGATGTACAAATATAACACTCAGACACTGAAGCACAACATAAAATGGAGTACACCAGTCTAACACTGAATCACAGAATCACAAAATCACAGAATAGTTGAGGTTGGAAGGGACCTCTGGAGCCCATCTGGTCCAACTCCCCTGCTCAAGCAGAGTCACCTACAGCCAGTTGCCCAGAACCATGTCCAGATCACTTTTGAATACCTCCAATGACAAAGACTCCACAGCCTCTCTGGGCAACCTCTGCCAGTACTTGGTCATCCTCACAGTAAGGTGTCCTGTAGCACCCTCCAGGATCTCAGTATATTGTTACGGCACCACTTCAGGAACCCTCCTCTTCTTTTCTCCTCTCGTTTTTTTATTTCAAAAAATGGGAATCACATCTTTCCAGTTGTTCTGTATTTACACAGTACGTCAATTCCCAGTCCTAGAAAAGATTGCTGATGGTTTTGGTTTGGAGGTTCTGTGTATCTTTTTTTTTTCATAGAATCATAGAATGGTTTAGGTTGGAAAGGACCTTGAGGATCATAGAGTTCCAATCCCCCTGCCATAGACAGGGATACCTTCCACTAGACCAGGTTGCCCAAGGCCACGTCCAGCCTGGCCTTGAACACCTCCAGGGATGGGGCCTCAACAACCTCTCTGGGCAACCTGTTCCAGTGCCTTACCACCCTCAAAGTGAAAAACTTCTTCCTAATGTTTAATCTAAACCTGCCCTCTTCCAGTTTATAGCCATTCCCCCTCATCCTATCACTACATGCCCTAGTAAAAAGTCCTTCCCCAGCTCTCTTGTAGGGCCCCTTTAGGTACTGGAAGGCCGCAATAAGATCTCCCCAGAGCCTTCTCTTCTCCAGGCTGAACAGCCCCAACTGTCTCAGCCTCTCCTCACAGGAGAGCTGCTCCAGCCCTCGGATCATCATCATTTTTTCCCTGTAGACACAGTATTAGGCTTTGTTAGATTAACAATGAAGACTGAACTTATTCATCATTAAAGAGCTTTTAACACTGTGATGTTCTCATGACATTCTTTATCATCTCATGTATGGCAACTCCAAAAAAGCGGCATGTTACATCTGTCATTAATTACCTCATTCAAACCTGCTAGTACATTCTGCACCACATCTGCTTTCTTCTCAGCCAAAATAAGAGAGGTGATGAACAAGGACAGTCCTTCCACCTCCCTAATGGCATTGTAGCTGTCTATAGCTTCCCAGGATTGCTTTCCTGTGTTTGAGGTCTGTGAGATAATCTTGCTGGTATCGTGTAAATCCTCTGAGCAAAAATGGGAATCATATAGTTCCAGTGAGATTCTCTTATTTTCGTCTGAGAGACAAAATTTGTATTGAAATCTTAATAAAACTGGGAGAAATCTGAGAAGAAATTCTTACTAAAAAATGTTGGTAGGTGAAAGTGCTTGCAAACTGCAACATTTTTTTTTCACTCTGTTCTCTCCTTTGAACAGACAGGCTAAAAGAAGTAGATCTTGGTAATTACTTCAGTATGAAGCCTCCAAAGATAACCCAGAAATCAGTGAATTTACAATTATAGTCTTCCTTCTTGACCATTATTGTGGTGATGTTCCAGTGGGAAAGCAATAGGAATCTGACAGTTAAAATTTTCATTTTCTGAGCTTGGAACAGAACCGGAGATCTTGAAAAAACTGAAAAATCTACAGTATCACTCTATCCCATCTTTCTCTGCAGAAACTAGAATGCCTTAGTTATGCTGTGTCTAAGATACTTAGTATCATCTAGAGCTTTGTAATTCTTTCTCTTTTGGAAGTTTGGGGATTTTTTACTTTTTTGGTTGGCTTTTGCCAATGTCTAGTTGCATTCTGTCTGCTTGCATTTCCTCTGTGTACCAAGCTAGTGATCTACGCTACTCAGGAGAAGTAACCATCATGTTCCATTGGGGCTACAGAAACACTCAGCCTTACTACATTTCAGTAATAAACACAACAGTTATCACTCTATTCTTCATCCAAGAGACAGGACTGTGGGATGAAAAAGGTATTTGAAATATAACATTATTAATACAGAATTAATTGTAGAAAATGGTATAATACAATGCAACATAATAATAAAGCAAAACAATCTCTCAAGAATATGTCTAGTCATTTCTAGATCCTGCAGTTTACATGTGATCAGGATTATTTTCAAACTTGGTTAAAACATCATTCTTCGGGTTCAATCTCATATGCCAAATTTCAGTCCAGAATAATTTTTTTACAACTAAGTTATAAATCCCTGAAAACAGGGGGACATAATGGAAACACTGACTACAATATCATAAATAAAAGCCTTCTTCTGAAGGATTTCCAAGATTTCCAGTTCATAAAAAGTTTAATGTTTCAATTGAGACTTACACCAAACTTCAAATAATGACACACTACAAATGATAGTAAGCAGCAGAAATAAAGTAAATTTACTCCTGACACATTGCTGGTAACTGTTCATGTCCCAGAAGTGAAAAACACCAAGCTAAAAGGCAGCATGATAGCCCATATCCTGTAAAACCACACATTTATTTCCAAGTACGCTTTACTATAGCCGGAACTCAACCAATGTCATAATCTTTCCAGTAAGAATTGTAAAATAAATAGTATATTTTTCATGTCACTGTTCTTTATGTGCAGAGATCATTTTACATTTAATTTTTATTTCTCCCACAAGATAATGTTGTAAACATTTATCCTTGAATACAAATCTTTTTTTTTTTTCCTTAGCCTTAACCCGCTGAAAGAGCTGTTCCATTTGCATTTTCCTATGTTTCAAAGGCTATACTAACTGAGCAAATATAGACATTGTATGGGAGAATTTGTCTACTTGTTTCTGTTCTGGAACTGCTGATTTCTCTGAGGTTAAGTAGGGCGTATGACTGAATCACTGGTAATGGTTTTCTGGATTTTTTACTTTTCATTCACTAGTGAAAGGCAGGCTTTAATCATTAACATGCAGATGTCACTAGTATTTATTGATTTTTAGTGGTGGGTGGGTTAAATTTTTGTTGTTAATGTGATCTTTCTTTTTTTGCTGAGGTCTAAATAAATGGACTTATATTCTTTTGAACCTATGCTGTTAGCCTTCTCTGGAAAAGACCATGATTTGGTACCATTCCTATTGCCCTCTGCTATACTTACCAATATCAAACAACATTTGGTTAAAATAGTCCAACTAAAGAAAAATGAATATAAAACATTTGCATAATGATTTGCAGCTTTGGACTTGGAAACAAAAACTCTGAACTCTTCTGCCTTGGCAAGAGAGTGCTTAAATTTGTCTATCTTAACAATAAGGCTGCTCTAAGATGTCAGTAGAGCAAAGGCAGACCACAGGCCGGTTCACCATACTTTTTTCTCCTTCTTCGGGCACTCACTGGGGCAACATAGCCCATTCTGAAGACCAATCCTTGACCACTGGCAAACGAGGAAACCCAGGGCAACAAGACTCTAATCATGAGCACTTCAGCTATATATCTAAGAAAGGTGGAGTGACCTTGGGCCTTGAACAAGAGCTCACTGAACTCAAGTGGACATTAGAGAGGCACTAGACCAGCTTCCGAGGAGTGTCCCAAAGTTAAGATGTTATTTCAACTCAGTGGTTAGTACAAACCATCCTGGAATGCTACGCTGTCTTGTTGGCTTGTCATCACTCTATCTTTCCCTGTTTCTGTTTCAAGTGATCACAAACATTCATCCTGTCATGGCTGATTGCCTTTGTGAGAAAAACAGCAATCCCTACGCTGAAAGGTATTTCAAAACAGCATATTTAGAAACTAAATGAAGTGGTCTGAACGGAAATACAATGTATTTGTGGTCAGCTGGAAACTCCTTTTTCCTTTTTTTCTTCTTCCTTTTAGCATTTAAAAATTAAATGTAGCCATTCTTCCCTTGAGATGTACAATGATACTTTATTGCTATTCACTGCCTTTTATCAGTATCTTCAAGCAGTTTACAGAAATCAGTGTTTTCTAACACTTTTAAGGTACATAGGTAAGATTTTCAGAGCTCTGGCAGGTGATCTTTCATGTTCATAGTTAGAGGAGTTACTGCCCTATATTTTCAGCTTGGACATTTGTCTTAGGTCATCTCCAATATTACAGAACGACTGGTCAGAATATGTAACTGTGCCTCAACTACCACATTTTACAGTCCAGTTTATTAATGACCACCTACCTTCATTGCAGTTTAATCTAATATTCTGTACTGCAAACCACGGTGACTGACACATAGCTCGTATCCTATCCTTCCTTGCCTACTATTGGGGAATTAAACCTTTGAAAAGAGATAGCAAAGGCGTCTGGGTGCTGTAATGCTTTAAACTGCCACAGCTAAATCTGCCAGAACTTATGTCTCAGAGCCCACATTGAGTTTAATGGCGTTTGGATTAGCTTAAATAAAGAAACTGTAGTACAGGGAATTTAATTGATCTGTCTGAGGTCACACAGTGGCTGAGTGACAGAACTGGTATAAAACAAAGGAGGAAGAATTGCCAGAATAAGAAAATGCAAAGATAAGCAACAGTTTACTTTCCAGCTATGTGAAGAGAATATTTGCTAAGCTGTATCTTTTTTTTGTTGACTTGGTTAAATGTCTTTTCTTTTTTTTTTTTTTTTTTTTTTTTTTTATACATACAGAGCTAAAGTTTGCCCCTTAGTTAATAGGATCATTAGCAATGTCATTGAGGTATCCATACATATAGGTCCTTTTTTCCAAACACAGAGAATTTATGTGCAACAGTAAGGAAAGGGTAAACATCACAGCTGATTTTGGCCAAAGCTGAAACTCCTAACTGAAAGCTGAAGCACTGAAGCCTGCCCTTTCACAAAGATTTATCTTCTGCAACAACAGCAAAATTCTTACTTTTAGCCCTACACCCCTCTCAAGACATTTATAGAGCAAACATACCTCACCCTATTTCTGCTAAAATTATTTGCATTCAGAATTTTCTTATTTTATTCTAAATTAAGCTGTATGCTGCTGATGATTTCAAGAAAAAAAGTCTTCCTCCGTCATTTAAATAGATCAAAGCAAATGCTCACATATATATATAAAAATGATTGCAGAGTTGCTTTTTCTTTAGCTGATCTTTTCTTCCTATGTAGATCTAATGTTTTGCCTCTGAGAATAGAACTTATTAGCAACCCTAAAACAAAAAAAGACAGGATATTTTTCAGCAAGAGTCTCCTCTTTGCCAAACATCCCAGAGTTTGTCTCTAAGGACTTTAAAAGAAAGGAAAGAATGAAGAAAGGAAACCATAAAGCATGCATTACTGCTATCATCTAATTGCTGAATGAATAGCACGGTTGTTTAGTCTGATTGCACTAAGCTAGTTATCCACTGCAAGCTTCATTGACAAAAAGGGAATCTACACAAATTATAGGGAAATTCAAGCACTAAAGGAATGTTTTGGTTCAGAGGTTTGCAATGACTATTGGCTTTGGTTCCTGGCACAGTTTGCCTTTGCCATATGAACTCTGCTGGGCTGGGTCAGCCCAAAGCTTTCCAAAAAGCCTGAGAAGAGGACAGACTTCCTTGTCATCTGTATCCCATAAATAAATTAGAGTGATGTTCTCCAGTTAGAGTTTGTTTCTTGGCAGGCTAATCTGCAATCAGAGAAAGAAAAGCCTTTCATTTGTGGACTCTGACTAAAGGAAGGAAGCTTTTGTATGTGGATTCACCAGAGACCAAAATATTAAAAAGTGGAAGAGGAAAAACATATGTTGCAGTCCCCTGAAAAATAAGTGGATCCAAAAAGTGCTTTAGAGACATGCCCTCAATTGATGATATTGAAAAACAAAGCATTCCTTTACAAGGAGCAGGCAAAGGAGTTTCACCACCATCACCACCTTATAACAGCATAAGAACAGGTTTTTCAGGCACTTTCTTTTATTAATTTATACCCTCTAATAGGCCAGGTTCTAGTGGGCTTGCATTTCTCCCTCTTCTCACATTGCAGAATGTATATATATAAGAATATAGAATGACAGACATATGGATCTCGCCTCCTTGCTATTTGTATGACATCATAACCCAGAAGTAACTGCGTCAAGCATAAGCAGTGATACAGACATATTCCGCGTAGCCTTCTGAATGCTTTATTCCAGTCACATAAAATGTTGCAGCACAGCAGCTACACTTGTCATCTTGCAGCCTACTGCAAAGTTCCATTGGACTTTGTTGTTGGTCCATGTTATTTCTTGCATTCAGGTTCTTGTCTCTCATGTCCTCAGACTATTGCTATTCAAATTTTTTTGCACTTTTTGCTTCACTGGAGTGAACTTTCAGTAGCTATTAGTTCCCTAGTTAAATCTCTGTAAAACCTGGTTAGACCCACAGAAATAAAGACATCTCAACTTTTTCCTCACTCAATGATTAAGAAATAAAATGAAAGCAGGAACATGGTAAGGGGCTGCAGTTAGAGACAGCATATCCCCAGAGGGATTTCTGTGAGTCTCTGACCTTTCTAGAAAGCACAAACACTCCACTCCCAGGTCACGCTTCCCTGTTTTGGGCGCCCCCTCTGCCCAGCACAGCCAATGGGGGGACCTGCTCTCCACTGCCCAAAGTAGCAATACCTGTGTTACAGATGCTGCAGCGTGGGAGGTGAAACGGGGACTTAACAGAATGAGTCACACAAAACAAATAACAGAAATGCTTAATGGTTATTGAATTATAATGCCAAGACAGTCTTTTGCTAGTATGACTTCCTCTGTCTGGAAAATGAGTTTAAGCTTTGCCAGCGAAAGAGCTGTTTAGCTGCAGCTCCAGCGGCCCTTTGTGAGTATAGCCATATCAGCCACACCAATAAGCCATTCCAAATATCAACAAGCTTTGAGATCTGTTGCTCTGACATCTGTATCAACTGTTACAATATACCTCCAGGGATAAGTATTGTTTGAATATTTTCTGCATCTTATTCGGAAATATTTTATCATCTCAAATTTGGAGCCTCTTTAAAGTACATTATAAAATGCATTACAGAAAACTGAGAATTAAATCAAATTAAGTTAAATTAAGATCCTATTAAATTTAAGTTAATGGGAAATGCACTACTGGCTTTACTCAGACCTCAATGAGACCACAGATGTCTTATTTTCTTTCCAAACTCTATTGTTAAAAAAAATTATTTACTATTTATCTTTCTTCCCACAAACCAGAAATAACAATCAAAGTATAATGATTATAACTGGGAACTGACTCTATGAACACAATGAATATTAAGCTAAGGAATTTTACTTTCCTACGTTCTTGTTTACTGGCCTCTGCATGTATATCTATGTCAGTCCTCCTTTCTGTCTCCTCTTGAAACAGTTGTATTTTAAACCATCATATGTGCCAGAATCTTTCAATGTAAATTGTTTGTCTTTGAAATAGCTCCTATTCATTCAAATAAAGTTTCAATGGGATAGGAAAGCATGGCTGTGAAGGATCAGGTATTGAAACTGAAAGCAATTAGCTGGAGGTGCTGTCCTTCCGTAAGTCTTACAGAGCACCAAGCACATATTCTGCACTTAACGAGGACAAAATAATAATTAATCTTAAGTTTTTGGCAAGATACAAACTAGGCAAGAGCTTAATGCATTTGAACCACTGCTCCTTATTCTTAGAACAGGAAATTGGATTTCTGCTTCTCATGTGGAGAGGATCTTAAATAAACTCTGGCCAAGGCTGTGGAGTCAATAATACTTCTCAGGGAATTAAAAGTAGTGCTGATGATGCTAATGTTTTCAAGACAAGGGTTTGATGCAGACATTCATGGTTAGGGTATATCTCCTGTGCTGCACGACACCATTTCCTCATGTGTCTACTCTGACTGCAGTTGCCTGACTTCATCCCTCAGTAATTTGGGGTTGGTAGCTTCTTTAGTATGTCCTGGTTCATGATCCCAAAGGTTTTGGGGTGAAAGGAAGGATGTTTTCTGGGTTTTCTGTGGCATTTAGCTGGGCTCTGGGTGCCACTGTGTGCTATCTTCCTGAGAGGGTACTTGGTACTTTTGTGTATGACCTCTCTCAGACTCAAAATCACTTGTGCTTTCAACTCTCCCCTGGACCCTGCCAAAACCCTTTTGCTCTAAATCCTGTACCAAATATTGTATTGCAGGGTTTGACTGGAGGCTAATTTCACCTTCCTATGGGAGACAGCGAGAAACACGCTGCTGCTAATGCGTGGTGGCAGCGGAATTACTGCTTCCTTACCACTGACAACCTGCTTGCCAAAAGAAAAGAGAGGCAGAAAACAGTGTGTGTCTGGAGGGAGCAGGAGGTGGGGCTGTGGGGAATTCCTTCCCCTCCTCTCTCCTGCTGATAGTTTCTCCGAGACAGCTGTCTCCTGAGCCTCCTTCCTCCTTAACCTTGTTTATATAAACATGCCATGCAGAAAAAAAATAGGAAAAAAATATTATTTCCCATTAGTACTAGCAATTAAAGGTTACTAGGTCTGCACACAGTGACGGGAAACATCATTGCCTCAGCACTATGTTTTCTGTGCTGGTCTGGCTCAACAGTGGCCCTTGGCTTCAAGTTTTTCCTCTATATGCTTGCATTCTCATTTTAATGGTGACTAAAATGCTTCTCAGAGTAATCAAAGTAGATCAGTAGCACAACCATGATGGCAGAAGAAACACCGCTTCAATCTCTATCAGGTCAATTAATGAAAAAAAAAAAACTTTTTTACATTGACCCAGTGTCATGTGAAAACTCACTTTGATACAGTACTAGGAATATCACCCCTCATACATGATTTTACAAACATCCTTTTCAGTAAATCCATTTGCTGTTCAAATTCACCTGAAAAGTCTGTTATTACCCTGTAGTATACCATATTTCTTACCTTCCCTGGTCAAAAATGAACAATTACAGACTATTTACAGATCAGAATCATATTCAGTTTTCTCAGAACAAGGTTTCTATTTGCTGTCTGAGCTACAGAAAGGAATATACCGCTGACAATTTTGGTAGTTAGGTAAGTTCCAGCCAAACTTATGAACTCTGGGATACGCAATTAAAAATCAATCAGTTTAACTTCATCTTTTCCAAGTCTTCAGAGAGTTTTTGCTTCTACTTCAGTTTGAAAATTAAAGAAAGACTTATAAGGTTAACATATCTTTTAGTTAATTGCATTCATTCATCTCTGTTATTAAGATACCTAAAATTTTTGTTGAAGCTTATAACAAAAGAAAAACATTAACATCACTTAAAAACATCCAAAGAGCTGGAACTTTACTGTCTCAGAGTCTAAAGCCCTAATTTCCATTCTCTGCTTCTGAGAAGCAATGTGACTTGAGCATATCAATTAATCTTTGGTGACTCCATTTGCCACGTGTTTAATATTATCCACTTCTAGATTCCTTTGAGACTTACAAACAAGAGAAGATGTGGTATGTATGTTAAATAATATTACTCTCATTTAAATTCAATTACCAAATGAGAAATTCAAGTCTGCTATTTTTTCTTGTCAGTGCTTGTATTCCTACCCGAAAAAAATATCCAGGGGCACATTGATCTAAGATGCGACCTCACATTTTGCAAATGGAAATGACTCCATGCTGATAGGACAGCAGATATTTTTCATTCCTCAAATGTGAAGAACTGCATATATCTAACTGATTCTGCCCTTGGTTTTGAGCCTGGGCATAACAAAGACAATATAAACTTAGCACATAGTTCAGTAATTAATTGTTTGGAAACAATTCATTGTGAATACTTTCGTATTTATAGCCACTACGAAACAATGAAGATAACATCTGAGAAGGCTCCAAGTGAAGCAGGAAGACGCTGCAAAGGATGTGCCATTGTCATTATTAATAAAGCCTCTGTCTGAGTGCAGCACAAGGTACAGAGATTAATATCAGCTGTGTCCCTTGAGGGAAAAGACAATGCAGGGCTGTAGCGAGAAGAGTGGCACACCCTTCTGTGATAGTGTACGTGGAAGATGAAGTATCCTTCATGGTTTGCTCAGTTCCATTTGCACAAATGTCATGGCAAAAAATACATTTCCTATTAATTTACAAAAACCTGGCACAGCATGCCTGTTATTCTGTATGGACTCCAGGCACAGACTTTTTGGCCAAACCGTATTTACCCAGTTCAGAATAAATGCTTTCATTCCTTGGGCGCTAACACCACAGGCTTGCATTGTGACTTTGTTAATGAAGGTAAAAATGCTCTTCCATGGAGACACACAGTACAATAAATTTTGAGTAACTTGCAAACCCTTCAGAAAACATCTACAACTGTATTAAAGAATGTTATTATAGAACAAAACAACAACAATAAATAAACCAAAAATAGCAAGCCTAATGAGTATCTCTTCCTGATTTTCCAAAAAGGGAAGATTCAGTGAAACTAAACCAGATGACAAAACTATTACTATTTCTGAGAATAAACTGTAATCCAGTCCCAATACGTAGAAGCTGAAATTGCTGTTACTGTGAGTATACATTTTTTTACCCTCCATATAAACAACCCTTAGAGAGGAACAGGATGTGAGAACACCCATCCTCTGGTGAGTATGTTAAATCAGCATACTATTTTTTTTCTCTAGATCAATAAATCTCAAATTGTCTGGACAAATAAATGCAATAGGGAGGCTAGGAAAGAGCTCTTAGTGGTGGCAGTTTCCTAATCCAACACAGTGCAGCCAGAATAGAACAACTCACTGTTCTTCAAGGTCACCCACGGTGTGTCTATGGTGTCAAAAAGAGAAGAGACAAGGACTGGTCTCTGGCCTTAGTGGCACTGACTGGCTCACACCCACATTGCTTGGGTGTCATCCTTTCTATACCGCATATGTCTTGTAAAAAGTTAGTTGGCATAGTCCAGAACAGAGCCAGAGAATGAGTGTAGACAATCAATAGTTAATTTAGGATATTATTGTCAAGGACTAACTGCTCTGAATATGTAATAATAACGATTACAAACAAGTAGGAACTAATCATTCGCAGTGTGTCTTGTTTATGAATATCAATCCAACAAAGTCATGTTTTGAAGACTAAAACTGGACTGATTTATCACTCAGTTTTCTAAACAATCCTATCACAGTGACCTCTAATTCTCTGAAATATAAACATTTATACATAAATACATACATACATATATTGAGTTGCAACAAAGGGTTCAGTGGTTTAACTTTCTGTTTGGCCATCCTTTGTTTAGCTGCATAGACATAACGTTTGTTCTTGTGAGAGTGCATGCAAAAGGTAAGGTATGAGACAAAAAATGACAATACCTAAATAGCAAAAAGCTTTGAAAGGACAACTAAAAAAAAAAAAAAGGTCATAAAGAAATACACTGTATGTGCCTCACTCCACACATTAAAACATGTATTATACTGTATATCTTATTTCAGTTTTTCTATTGCAAGGTTCCTTCCCTCACCATTTGACATGCCTAACTTCTTATAGTTTACAGAAAACATACATATCAACAGCTTACATGACATTCAAGCAAGAATTATGACAGTGAAATACTTGAGTAGGGTGACAGGGACTATATCTCACAGGATCTAGGAAAATCCTAGTGCCTTGTCTTATTCTGCTCTCCTACCCCAGTATCTCCTCCCCCTTAAATTATCAGTTATTATCATCAATTATCTTGCTTTCACTACACTTCCAAAGCCCCCATTCCTGTGGTTCCTCCTCCCTACTGCACTCTCCACTCCTCCTGTGGCCGGATCCTCTCCCCGCTCCTCTCCTGCAATTCTCCAAGTCTCCTTCAGCTCCCTGCTCCCTACACACCACCCCAGCCCAGCTCTTTAATCCTTTCTTTCCCCACTCTCAACCTTTAATTGACCTTCCTAAAGCAACCACTGCCAGTCACCACTTCCCCTTCCCTCTCCTCCTCCGCCTCTTTTGCCGGTCAATCCGGGTGGGAGAGGAGGAGCGGGAGATGAGAGTGGGAGACAGCCTGTCTCCCTGCCAGGTGGCTGCGCAGAGGCATAGGGGTGGGCAGCACTGGTGGCAGGGGCGGGGAATCTGCTGAACACATGAGAAGCTGGCAACACCCAAGGAAGGAGCCGATCCAGAAGGGAGACCGAATGCAGACGACATCAGTGCATAACCATTTGGCAAAGGCGATACATGCTAAACACAGAAAAGCAGGGGGAGAAGGCACAAGCCTGAGCTTCTGCTAAGTTGTCTTGCACAAAATATGTGTAGATCACTACCTGATCTGAACAGTAGCACCTTGTAGCTGCTTTGCATTCAGTCCTCCCAACTCCGGGAGAACCCAGGCTCACGAAATAAACATACGTATACTGTAATATGTTGTGGTTAACTTTTTTTTTCATGTTTTTACCTACCTGCCACAGAAAATGACAATGTCATTTTCCTCTAACTGAAACATAACATGCCTAAGAGGACTGAGAGTCTGTAGCGAGGTTTATTTATTATTCTGTCTGATGGGAGGTGGTTTGAGACTAAATAACTTCCGACAAGCTCTCTTTCCTTTTATATGTTCTTATTTGGCGAAGGCGTGGGGGGTAAAATCTGCATCAGTAGATTTTGTTTTGACAGTAAAAAACTCTCTCCCCAAATGAGAAAGAAGGATGTTGGAAATTAAGATTAGCCCCTCATGTGTGGACAGACCATACAGATATCAAGAATTACACCATACACAAAAGTAACATATCAATGACCTAATTTGTTAGCTGGCAGCCAGTCAAACCTCAGAGCCACCCAAGGTAGAAAAAAATATAACCAACTTGCTGATTCTTAGCCAATCTTGCTTTGTTCTTCTTTCATTCAGAGGAAAGGCCTTTCAAAAACACTTCATTTCTCTGCTACATGTATTCATATTCTCTTTTTATATTCATTTGGTTGGATAACAAAGAATGTTATGCTCAGCCATAGCAAAACATTTGTATAGACAAGCTCAGCAGGAGTTTTCATGTTGTGCTGTCAACACTGCACAATAGCATCCCTTTTTAAAAAAAATGAACCTAATGCAGAAAAAAAGTTCAGACTTTCAGAGCAATTAATATCTAGTGATATGAATTGAATTACATTACATTGTAACGTTAACGATTTGTAAAAACACTGATTCTGGGATTGGAGGTACCTTCTATGAATAGACACACATGCACACAAATGTGTGGAACACAAGAATTTCTACCAGTTATTAATCCCGGTGTTATGTTCTTGAGAACTTCTTATATACTTTAAAGAAATATTCTTGACTATGTCACATCGCTCCACATATTTCTCCCTAGGTAAGTAATTGTTTGACACAGAAGATGAATTCAGTAAAATAAAGATATGAAAAAAAATTCTGAAGTGTGAAATCCTGAAGAATATGACTCGCTGTGTAACACCTTTTTCAAGCAAAGAGTTTATTTGTCAGTATGTCCTACATATTTTTTGAAATTAAGACATTCAAAACCAAAAAAGTATATAAGATACACAGAAAGAAAGTTTGACTAAAGTGCTACTTTTTCCCATGCAAGAATAGATTGGTCCTTCCCCTTATACAGATTTGCCATTGACTTCAAAGGAGTTTTAATGGATTGTGTGTCTGAATATAACTCTACCTGCTTGTTATTGAAGAGCATTTGTGGCACCAAAAAATTCTTCGTATTGAATGTCCGGCATATAGTGATGTCAGTATGAAACTTTTTTTCTGCTGTCACAGATACAAATTAATTTCTGATTACATCTACATACAAAAATGAAAATTAACTATGCATGTTAGATAACATAAAATCTGAAAAGCTCAATAGACAATAGAAGGAAGGATGAACTGTTCAGAAAAGCAACTGAGCTTTAGACTAGACATAAACACAAGAGACAGGTAAGATCCTACAGGCATAGGGTGCAAAAAAAAAAACAGATGCAGTTCAAAGAACAGTTTGAATGGACAGAGAAGTCTTATCCTTTCTGTAGTAGATGAACATCCCTTCCCCTCTGAAGGAAAATATGCCTAATTTCAAACACAGAAATCCTAAAATTCTGAAGAGAGGCGTTTTCCTAAAACATCACAAGGGTGGTAATACCTGTGAATACTTTCCACTGTATGTGCCAGTGCCATGAATGAGTACATTAACAGGAAATTGTTGAGGGCAGGTATTGCTACCACGCACATTTTTCCCTTCCCTAATGAACTATGGAAACCATTCTCTTCATTACCAGGCCCAAGACATCAATATTTATGTTTCCCACATCAATATATAGTTTTCTTATGCCAAAGCATAGCTTTCATTCCTTTAATTATAAGCTCATGGATTGCAAGAGCTTACTCGGCTACCTGCCAGGCCTTCACAAAGCACATGTTTTTCAACTTTCTTAAAAAAAACCCAAAAACCGAACAACAAAACCAAAAAAAAAAACCAACCCAAAAAAACCACCACCTCTTAGTCTCTGAGATGTATGTTCTCCCTCTAAATCAAATTTCCTTGATTAAAACCACAATTGGATACTACCAAATTGCTAAGTCTATATTGAAGACTTAAGTTATTGTATTTTATGTTTCTAATGGAAATTATTAACATGTAATGGATTGACTGATGATCTAATTTTCAAACAAAACAAAAATCAATACCTAGGTAATAATTAAAAAAAAACAAACCACAATGATGTTCATTTGTATAAAACAGCAGATCACGGACAGTTGGAACTTTGGATGTGTTGGCTGGAGGAAATAAACCGTAGTGCAGATGGGGATTTGGACAGGCTGGGTTTTGAAGCTGACATTTGATGAGGTGAAGTCACTGTGAAACAGAATCACTATGAAAGATTTTGTAGACTTTACTAGAAAAGCTTCAGAAGACTGCAGGCCAACACAAACCCAATGCCTATGTCTGTGCTGGTAAATAAAAGAGGGCCAGAGACCGAAACAAAATGTGACACTGTTTTTGGAGGTGGTCCCTGGAACAAATTATCCCCAGAACTGTGCCACATATTGACTCAGAAACAGTTGTTTGGAGAGATCCTCCCAGAACCTAAGACTGAGCCAGCAATTAAGCAGTGCCTACGACGAAGGATCCAAAACTCTACATCTCTCCCTTGTCTTCTTTTATTTAGCACACAATGACAGTTTGTACCTTCGACCTAAATATTGCCAATGGTGGGAACTGATTATAATATCATATCATCACCAGAATAGATATAGTACAGTCAAATTAAGGATTTCTTTGAGCTTTCAGAGCCTAGAAGTCAAGGCTATGTTGTAGACAGCTTTAGCTGTCATTTATTTTGGCCACTGTGACACAGTAAATGATGTGGTATGGCTCCACACTTAAAGCCAAGCCTTCCTGAAGCTTTCTAGCCAAGCCTGATGAGTGTAAATTGCCCACTTTAACTGGACAAGCAAGCTTCACATTTGCCTATTTTGGTTTTGAAAAAGTTCCCCCACCACATTAGCAAAGTATTTGAGGACATTTATAGAAGCATAATTAGACAGACACTCATTTCCTTCCTCTTCTCCTGCTTCTCTTATTGCCTACTCCAGCGAAACAAAAAAAGTATTTTTACAATGATTTTGGACTAGCAACAGACAGAACCAAAGACATTTCCCTAATTCTCTCCATATATAGGCCCTAAAACAAAACTTGCTTATTCCTGTTGATTTCAAGACCTTTTCATCCCAAGGTCTTAATCCTGCATCGATGTCATGACACCCTGGGGTATGGATCCAGAACCCCATATAGGATATAGGGCTTTTGTAAGATGAAATAGCTTTCCTAAAGTGAGGATTTAAAGTGGCGGCTTTACCATGTCGCTGAGAGCTCCATCTTGTGCAATGCAAAGCCACTAGTTTTAAAACAATGTCATAGGAATAGCATCTTGTGCCAGATACTACATTTATTCAGGGTTACTTAAGCAGAAGTAATGAGAAGCATGAAAGCAATGTTTACATAATGAAATATAATATCAATCATGCCACATACATTAGTGATAAGAATAAGGATTGAGTTGTTTTAGACAAAACTGAGCTTCCTTCTTGAGAATGGAAAATTACTAGCAGACTTCAAATTTACCCCCCTTTTTTTAATGTTACTCAGCCACCTCATCTTAGTGACCTGTAAAAATTACATGGCCATTTAATAGGATGAGGGAAAAATATGAGGGAGTAAAAATGCAAGTCATCCACAGAGCAGAGTATCAACAGAAGTCAACCATCCAAAGATAACAAAATTAAATAGTGCTTTTAGAAAACTGTATTCTGAATAACACCCTATACAGAGAACCAGGCTGAACACCTTCGCCTCTTTAGGGAACCTGCTCTGCAAGAAAAAGGGCTCAGATGTCCCTTGAACAAAGTGATCATGACATCATGACTTCTGGTGAGGAATTCCTGTCTGAAGGAAGTCGCCATCAGCAAATTCACATCAAACATGCCAGAGGGCAAAAAGAGGAGTTCAGAGCCCGTGTGACCTACATGCAATTTCTGTGAATGGCCCCATATCCCACCTATGTAAAGAGCTACATGAGGGGCCTCAAACCTGCTTCCTGTAAAACTTGCACTGAGGCTAATCAGCCTTGAACCAGAGAGAAGTTCCTTATTTCCACCATCCTCTGTTATATCTGACCATAGCTTGACCATATGGAGAATAAAAGCCAGGCAATTTACACATGGGCATAAGAAGGAAGACAGTCAATGCAGAGAGGACTGGACATTTCCCAGAGGGAGGCAGGCAACAGCTTGTCCCCCTCCCCTGGTCACTTCCAGGGGGACAAAGCAGCTGAGGTAGCTCTCAGGGCACTGATAAGGAGAAGGCAGCTGCTGGCCCTGGAATAATAATGATTGGGTTTTTTCCTGCTTAAGCATCTTACTTTTCTTTTTACTGACCCAAGAAAACCTGATGGTTCCTCCCAGGTGCAGAGGGGAACAATGCCAATTGCAGGGGTGTTGAACTAGATGACCTTTAAAGGTCCCTTCCAAGCCAAAGCATTCTATGGGGCTGTGACTCTATGACATTGCATCGGGTGATCTGTCCTAAAACTGGATGGTTATACCTCTTCCACAAGACTGTATTCCCTATTCAGTAAAATTATTTGAAAGCAAGGTACTACAATGACTGTTATATGAATTACACACACCTAGCTAAGCATGTTTATCTTTTCCTTTATTTTGACTACCCATGGCTATAAGCAATCTCCCAGCATTTGGCAGCAAAATCTGCCCAAGCTAAGGGAAAGCTGTGACCGACCTTTCTGCAAGCTGAAGCAGGAACGTGCGTCCCACAGTATGCTGTTTCCTCAGCAAAATACAGGACTGCTTTTCTTCCAGCTCTCCCACTCTTACGGTTTTGGTCATATGTGCTAGCTAGAACCACCTTGGGCATGTGGTAGCATATGGCAAACCAGGGCAGAAAACGTGGCAGTGATGGGAAGCACTAGCTACAGGAAAGACCCAAACAACGTAGCAGCTCTTAAAATGGGATGCAAAGGGCTGTGACACTGCAAAGCAGCCTGAAGAACAGGAAGAAACAGCTGCTCAAAAAATATGTCCGTGACCTTTCCATGATAAAGCCGGTGGGGAATAGATGTATTCTACGAATGATAAAGGAACAGCCAAATGAAGTGCAAACTGGAGAGGCAGACTGAAACAGGGATTGGACAAAGACCAAGAGGAGAAATTACCACAGAGGGATGAGGCAACTGAGACCCCACATATAGAAGAGGAGAAAAGTAAAGCTTTGTGCCAAGGCAGAATCCTAAAAAAGCCCACAGAAAAAGCAGATGGGAAGTATGTATGGAAACAGTGCTAACACCTTAAACAGGTGTGTTATTCTTTCGATATGAAGAAAATGGTTCCAACCACCTATGACCACAGCGCAAGCACTGAAAGAGACCTGTCAGGAAGGCAGAAAGGATGAGCAGTCCCAGCCAATTACTTTGCATACAAGGAAAGCAGTTCAAAATATTACATAAGGAAAACACGATAGAGAGCCAGGACGAAAAGGATTGTCATAACAAAGGTGTTGCTAGATTTATTGAGTAATGCTCCGGAATTTCTAATCATCATATTCCCTATAGGAACAAATGACACCAATGAAGTACATTTATATGATATATAAGCAACTGTTTCTTCAGACAGTAAGAAAACTAAAAAAAAAAAAAAAAAGATAATTGGAACTGTGGAGATAAGTAACTCGCAGAAGTTTTCCCCGTGCCAAGCACGGGTGAAGAAAGTAAAATGCTGATACTGGAAGCCAACCAAGGGAAGATCTGATAGGGTAGGTTGGAGGGTTTTGAATGCACAGATCACTGGAATGCCTCCTGCAGCCGGAGCCAACTGTTTGGATTACACCGTCTCCACTTATGCAGACAGGTTGCCAGCCTCTTGGGCTCAGAACTGGCAGGGCCTGTTAGGCAGGCTGTAAACCTTCAGGAGAAGGAGGGAAAGGGAAAGCTTTAGTTTAATTTGAATAATCCGGCTTGTACTTCCAACATACAAATTAAGCGAGAAACTAAAATTGTTCTGAAGCAAAAGATGAAGGATAACAAGAATATAATGCCTGACGCAAATGTGTGGGGAAACAAGCAACAACTGGAAGGTGCTGTACTAAATAAAGGAGATTACGATCTGGAAAGACTAACTGAAATTTAGTGGGATAATTCCTGTGTGTTGAAAAGACAGGATGCAGTATGCATGGGAAAGGCAGAGTGGAGAAAATCGATAGGTGTAAAAAATGTTATATAATGCTTTCAAAGTATATATGCTATAATTTTGACAGTGATAAGTGGTAAAAAGCTTGGGTAAGTGTACAAGAAATTTAAAAAAAAAAAAAAAAAAGAAAAACTATAGTATTAAGAGCATGCATTTCCTTCAGGCTACCACTCTGGAACAGATCCAGGAAAGGCACAAACCTCTGAGTGGATTTTAGTTGATCAAGTCTGTGGATAGTGCATACAGATGCAAAGATATCAGTCTCATACAATGAATTCCAAAGAATAAAGATGATGAGTTGGGTCAAAGTTTCATCTATTGAGAAAAGGGCACTGAAAATATGGAAGCAGAGCACTTGAATACGCTACAGCAAGAAAATAATTTGCAGAGCAAAATGGTGGAAGGGGATGCATTGCACTTTCAGAAAGATTTTAGAGAACATAAACAACTGAATATGGGATGAGAATAAATATTTAAACTTTACTTTTATGAAAGAAAATTGGAGACTTCTGGGGAAAATGCAACAGGATTAAAACTCTTCGGGGGGGGGAACAAAACAAAACAAAACAAAACATGAGATAAAAAGGCAAAGCAATGGTCAGACTGTCTTCACAAGGGCTGTTCAGTGTTCAAAGTACGTATACAGGAAGGAGTGGCAGGAAAAGAACCCAAAGATTCTTAAGTCTGAATAGGTCAAAAAGGGGAAAAGGAGAATAACAGGATTTTTATAGCTACAGAAAGGGAAAAGAAGTAGAGAGGTAAAAAGAGACTATACTAATGAAAGAAAAGGAAATAAGCTGAAATTTATGGTGGAATGATGAAAAAAGATACCAACCTGAACTCTGTATGTGACTTTAAAAAAAAAAAAAAAAAAAAAGAATTTTAGGCAATTACAGCCAGTGCCTCCACAATTGTCCTCAACTGTTGGGGACAGGTCCAGAAAAGGACCACTTTGAGACAAATAATGTATTTTTGAGGTACTCAGGAGTAATCAAGAGACCTGTCCTTGGCATAGGGTATAGGAAATTTAGGGTGTGGTTCATGTAATTTATCTTAGGCAATGAAGACTCCAATATCTTTGAGCCAGTCCCTCTAGGTTTTTCATGATCAACAAATGAAAGCAGGAAATTAACCTCTGCATAATAATGTTGGCTTCTGGAATAAGGTCAGACACGCCATCTCCAGAGACACCTACTTTTCTCCTGTAAGTATAAAAACTGGCCTAATTTAGATTTAAACATCTAACTTGTACATGCTTCAAGTCAGATGAGACAAATCCCACACTTGTTTTCCTAATATTAGGAAATCTAGGAGACTGAATAATGTGTGCAGATGATTTACAAAGTTGATTCCAAAATGAAAGAAAATTCAAAACTTCAGATGACCAGTTTTAAGGTCTGCTTTTTGTGAATGGTAGAAATAGCATATCATCTGTATAATAAGAATATTTGTATTAGGCCTGGATAGCGTACCCTTTTCATTCGTTATTCTAACTTGTGCTGAGTTCTGCTCTAATCCTACTCTACCAAAACTCTATGGTAAGCATTGAATATAAGACTTGCTCACCCAGAAAAATACAAGCACACTTTGATAAATGCAAGTGTGAAATCCTACCCTCTTTGCAGTTGATGCCAAAATTCCCACAAACTTCAGTCTGACTAAAATTTCACCGGAAAACTACACAGAATTATATATCACTGTTTAAGAGAGCAAACTGAAGAAAGAGGACAATATTAACAAAGATGAATGTTAGGGTCAACATTAGGAAAACATTCAGTAGCGAGTTTTAATAACCTCTGAAATGTCTTACAAGAAATGCCTGATGTTGACTGGTTAAGCCAACAGGAAAAATAAAAACATGGGTAGAAAAAGTTGACATTGGCAACGAGAGGGAAAAAAAGACCTAGGAGGTATTGTCAATGCCTAATCTCTTCAATCAAAGGGGATGAAATAGAAAAATGTAATCCTAATTGCTTTCAGCAGTTTTAGATTGTACATGTTACGGAGATGTGAGCTATCAAATGAGTGCATTTGGTGGAGTATTTTATAGTAGGAAGAATTAGACAGCTTTAGCACCTTTAATGGCACCGTGCTGAGGACACGAGGAAGCCATCAACATGAATGAAAACACACTGCATATTCATTGGAAGACGTAACTTCTACTGACAAACCATCACCCTGGTGGGCCCTGCCATCTCCAAAATGGAGCACAAGTAACGCCTATGGGCCAGAAGCTGCATGCAGAAATGTGCAGTAGACCTGTGCCTCGGGTCGACTAAGACTGTATTGTATGCGTGTGTGTCATACTCTTTGCTGATGCCAAACAAAATTGTTTTATCTTCATGATAATCTTTCTCTTCTAATGAAGAGGACAGCATAATCCATCTGTCAGCAGATCTGACAAGAAAACTGGTATCACTGAATTGTTTGGAAACCCAGTCTAAAACTACCAATTTTAATTTAATGCATTTTGCTCAATTTGAAATTAGCTTATTAAAGCACTCTGCATTATTCAGTACAATAACTGTTTAAAAAAAACCCTGAGGTTTGTAAAATTCTCTTTTTTAAGTAAGACTGCCTTGTTACATGAACCATATAGTATTCACCTTGCAACTAAAGTAGCACATGTATGATGAATGCTGTTCACTAGTAACCAGTAATCTAGAATTAACCATTCCATTATGGATGTAGAAGTGATGAGAGTCCACGTCTATTTACCATTGTTGATTAAAATACAACTGTGACAACTGTATATTTCATCAGTAATTCAAACCCATGCAAAACAGAAAAATAAAAATTAACTACCACTATGAGAATACATATACTTTTATATATGTGATTCCAAATATGAGTAGAATGTTCATATCTTTCCTAATACACAGAATATTATTTTTTTTATTACTTATTCCTTTGCTTCTTTATTTTTTGCAGAGACAGCAACCACAAAAGACTATTTAGGGCAATCATTTTCTCAGTGCTACAGCCGTATCAGTGAGAAGAAAGACCATTTAAAACACTGGAAAGAAAAAAATAAAAGAGATTATCCCACTCATACATATCTACTGAACTTCTTTACAGTCATGCAAGACCTTAACCTCTACAGCTATGACACCTACAACTGCCACTGATGTCAGCAAGAGACAAGAACATCAAGACAAAGATGTCTGAACTCTAATACATTTGCAAACAACTCATAATCAGCAATATAAAAATAACACCTATGAAACACCAAGTAAGCAGAAAATCAATGAACACAATCTGTGCTGTACACTAAATGAGGCAGAAGCCCAGAATTAAAAAAAAAAAAAAAAAAAAAAAGTATGTAATCATATGATTAAAAGTTGTAGCATAAAGGGAGTGTTACAGTTGTCAAGAAAGGTGCTTAAGGTGCTTAACTTCTGCAGGCTTAATTTTTGTTCCTTGCAAATTTCACCACTTGTTGGGTTTGGATCGTTGTGTTGGTTTTTTGTTTGGTTTTGTTGTTGTAGTTCTTCTTGTTTTGGGGGGCTGAGTCTTTTCTTTTTTTTTTTTTTTTTTTTTTTTTTTCTTTTAACGTAGACTTTTGGACTTGTGTAACTTCCAGTTCTTGGAGGTCCACAGCGTATGACTTCACTGGCAGTGACCCCGCAGAACAATGTACTCCGCAGTGTAGTTGTTCTTGGAGACGAAGCGACAGGATGTTCTCATGTAGGCAGTATGCAATTATACATTGTTATCCAGTGACAGCTGATCCAGCAGCGAGCACGCTGCAACACAAGTCAATATTGTTTCTCATACAGAGAGGATGAACCTCTCTACAGAACAGAGGTTAAATCTAACAAAAGTATCCAAGGGAATAATCAGTTTCTCTATTTGCAGGTGTAAAGAAGAGGTTTATGACCACAGTTGTATTATTATTCCCTCTAATATTATCCTAGATTATATTAATTGCTCCAGTATGTATCTCTGGTATAGAACTAACTTAGACAAATACCTCTTGTCTTTTCTGTCTTATACATACAGGATATTGCTCTCACAGCAGTCCGGTGTATTTATATGAAAAACCAGTTTATCACCAGTGCTCTCCCAATCCAAGACTATGAAGGAACCTAGAGATAGGAGTTGAATTACAATGGTCTTCACCTAACCTAATAAGGATATCCATGGTGAAACTAACATAGTGCTTAAAGACATCTAGCTCAAAATTAGTCATCCTGGTTTCCTTTGCAGCTACTGGAGAGCAACAGGCACTTGCATGATGTTTGTAGCAGCCATCTGAAAGAGGGCTGGTGAATTGTACTCTAAAAGTGCCTGTTTCTCTCCATTAACCATGACCATAAGTTTCTGAAGATAAATTCCACCTTTCCCATGTAGCTGAAGGTAAGGTTAAGTGGCTGGGAGATGATATACGCTACTGAAAGTGGAGAAAAAGGAGAAGGACAAAAAAAAACCCCAAAAAACTAAGACGACAGACAAATTCTTTGCAGTATGCAGAATTTTGAAAGTTAATTTAACCCTTTAGCCTTTCTCTGATTCTTTCATCATCACTTACATTAGTGTTTGCTCCTTATTCTTGAAAACAAGAATGGGCTTGGTCAGCTGTCACAGCCCACCTGCATTAGCATACCCCTTATTTCTTTCTTACCATTTAAGTTTCATTTTTGGACATAACACTGTGTGAATCCAGCACTTGGGTAAACGTTTGTATAAGGGCTCTGACAGCCGTAGGTAGGGGGCAATTCTGAGTAGGATTTGATCCATCCTTCATCCATTTTCCCCATGATAACCCAGTTATTTTCCCCACTGTGCACATGTGATGCATATTATGTGAGCTGTTCAGACTCCCAATGCTGATCTAACCTCAGGCTGTGCAACTTCTTGACTATTGCAGGCTGGGTTATCCTAGAGATGTTTTCTCAGGGCAAATAATTTTTATCTGATGTTGTAGTTGTCCTGAGGACTAGAACTGTCCTATGGGCCACAACATCCCGTAGGCTACCAGTTGGAGAGCTTTGTTCTAAATTAACCACAGAGTGGGTGGTACTAATGAGCATACAAGAATAATGCTAAATTAAGTATCAACAAAATAATGTATTGTCCGTAAAATCCATTTTTCATGACCCTCTGGGCTAGATGAATGCAAAGCATTTTTTGTGAGGTTATGCCTGAGCAGCTACTGCAAACTGTAGCACCACTCCAAAATTCAGCTACCAGTAGAGCAAGATTTGCCTCCTGAGTGTGCGTGTATAAAGAGAATGACCTTTTTTTTTTGTTTTACTTTTGTGAGAGGTAACATTATCTGACTTCACAACCTGTGCCTGATCATGTTTCCTTCCAAAAGCTGGCACAGACCTTTGAGCTAGACTGACATTTGATCCAACAAAATGGTACCTGTGGCAGTCGTACAACAGCTCGGCCTGATAAACAAAAATACAGGGATTAATGATTTTAGGAATTGTCTTTGTGATTTTGTCAATGAAATGAAGTTACTGTACCACCACCATCAATTATGAGAATTTTCTGAATTACTTTAGGAAAGGTTGTAGTAAAACCAATTAAAAAACCATACCAGAGAAAGCACCTCTACCCACACTGGAAAACCAGGGAGCAAGCAATGTGTGCTAATGATTCTGTCTCTAATGAGCTGCTGTAAGGTTTATTTAAAACCAAGGAGCCTAGGGGGGAAAAAAGAATATGAATTGGAAAGCACTTGCTGGTTGATAACGAAAGTCATATTGTTAAAGCTAGACAGGAATGGGGAGGGGAGCTTTTTCCTATCAGAAAATCTTTTGCGGGATTGTAACATTTCTGATCAAATTATTGTTAAGGAATTCTCTCAGGTCTAAACAAAAACTACTTCCATTTAAATAAGAGAAATAAACATCATCTGCATCATCCCCAGAGAGGCCAACTGCCTCCCAGTTTGAACAGTACATGGGAAAGTAAATTACAAATACCCATTCACCTCACTTAACTTGAACCATTATCGGGAACAGTTATCTATCACATCCCAACTCATTATACCAGAAGCCAAACTACAGTCTGCTCTGAGACTGCGTAGCAGAGTTTATCAACAGAGCACTCTCACATAGTTTTTCCTTTTGCTTTTTGCATTCAGAACATGGCGCTCTTATCAGACTCCTTTAAAATTGCGTTTATTAAAGGAAATCAGTTAATTTCAGAGAAGTTTTATTCCACCCTACTTCAGGATTCCTCATTAGCCTGCCTCCTCCAAATCAAATAGAAGCTCATACCATGAGGTTTTGCTTTAGGTTATACAATCTACCAGCCTCAAGCTGAGTTGAGACTGCACTTTTCTTCATTTTACTATTCTTTGTCTGACTGCTTAACTTCAAAACAGGTCTTCCACCCACGTCCTCTTCCTTCGGCTTCCTCTTCTTAACTGACACACACTTCTTCCCTTTAGTCTTTCTAGGTCCTAACTCATCTCCTGAGCAGATAGCAATGGGGAAGCTGTCAGTGCAATGCGCAGGCACACTCAATACCGGCTACTGGAGCAGCATTTTAAAGGATCCCAGCAGTATATGGTTGCCTATTGAAAATATTTAACTTGGTATAAACGACTACATATTCTATTAAGTGTGAAATCGCATTTGTAGTAGATGCCTGATCATTTGGTTTTATTTATTCAGCAATAGTCTTTTGGGGGGGGGGGGTATTTTTGTGTGTTTTGTGTATATAAGTTTAAAAGCCTTGTCCCACTGTCAAACAGGAAAGACATTTCCCATCCTGCTGTAGTTACTTGTCAGAAGCTGTCTAAGGAAATATGCTAACAGAAACAGAGAGAGGGAGAGAAAAGTGCATGGAGAGTGCTGAAGTTTGTTAGGCCCTCCCAGATCTAGAGAGAGATAAGCCTCAGGGGAAAGCTAGATATGCATACATTTCTTTAATTGGTTTCAAATCTGTTTTCTTTGAAGTGTCTCTGTACTAAATAAAGATTCTGTTTTAAGAAGTTTGTTTGGTCATGGCATCAACCACTGTCATTGATTTTGGAGAGAAGGGAATGCATGGCCTAGGAAGAAGTCAAACCTTCAAAATTAATCATAGCATTCTGGGACTGTAGCCAAGGATGTGGTACGAAGGTGAGAGTGTCACCTGATTTGTCCAAGAATTATGTGATTTGTACTGTATGTGCATGTTGATATTTCAACCTTGGCCAACCTTGAGGTTGGCTTCAGCTAGCCCTGTCTACATAAGATTTGCCTTCCCCACCTGCATTACACGGAAGCATCTGTGTTGCACCAAAGTAGTCCCTACCACAACTTTTCTTCCTGCAGCAAAGCTTTTCAAAAATCTGAACTCTGACAATCTGGGTCTCCTTCCAGGTATGTCCTTCTTTGAAGGAAGTAAAGAGGGGAAGTGGATAAAGAAGGGGCAGAAGAGAGGAACAACTGCTGTTGATGGGTAGCAAGCTTAAAGGGTACCGAGGCAGTATGGAGCCAAGGTCTACATCCAGTTACATGACCGTCTTTGCCACTTCTGCTCCATTCCTCAGAGGAAGCTTTGCACCTCTTCCTGAAGAGATACCCAACCCAGGATGGTTCAGTGATTCAACCAAAGGTTTGCACTGTTTCTTAGCTAAAGCTAGAAAAACATAGTGGAAGGAAGGAAAGAACCTCACTCTACAAGTCTTTCTTGTTCACTTTCACCAGCTCTTCCACTGCAAACAAAAGCATATCCAGATAAGAGAAGTACTAAATAAAATAATAGCATATTGCCATTATTTTTTCTTCAGCATCATCAAGAAGCATTGCATAACAAAATTAATTGGAAAATAATTCTTCTCTTCTGTTTGACAGTTAAAAGTAGATAAATATAATTTCAGAAATGCGAGACTTTAAAAGTCAGAATAGCTAAAAGAAATAAATTACATGGGATAAATCACAGCTTATTATATCAGTGAAAGTGGTCACTTGCTAAAGGATAATATTACCATTTATTATCATTTGTTAAAGGAGAAGCAAATAAAAAGGCCTTACTTAATAGTCATGAAATAATATAAATAAATATGTTAGCTATATTAATAACCTAAGAGCCTCCAAAACACCTAGAATGAAGAGCAGAAATCAGAGAATAGTAATGCTCAGCCTAGATGTGGTTCTCATGCAAAAAAAAAAAGAAAATAGGAAATAAGAATAATAAGATGCTGTTGTTTTGTTCACTATGAATGACTCCCTAAATCTTCTTTTCCCCTTTTGGCCGTCGATTAAGTTACGAGAACCAGTACATTCGGGCTAGATGTAAGTATAAATGCAGAATCATGCAGACTGCTTCTTTCTCAATGCCTTGTCTCTGGAAAACAGAATGAGGCAAAAAAAAAATCTTAAGAGGCTTATTATTTCGCCGACATTATTTTTTCGCTGCCACCCCCCCCACAAAAAAAAAAAAAAAAAAAAAAAAAAACCAACCAACCCCCCCCAAAAAACCCCAGTGCCATTAAATGTATGATTTTTTCATTTAATGCTGAAATAGTGTGAGTGTCTTGATGTGCTCGTCCACGTCCGAGAGGAAGTCCTGGCGCTTCGCTGATGCCTCGGAGCCAGCAGAGGGAGCATAGAGCATTGTTTTGTGTGGGCTTCAAACCTGAAAGTGGAGGTTTGTCCTTTTCTGTTCCAATTTTCCCTCCAATAAAAGGCTTTTAAAACCTTATGAATGCACCTTCACTGCTAAAAGCACCTTTCCATGCGTCGTGAAGACAGCCGTAAGACAACCTAAGTGTCAGCTTGCTGTACTGTAAATAACTTTCAGCGCCTGCAACACCAAGGCAGACACAGGTGGGGAATTTCACTGAGATGAGACGTGAGATATCCCAGGGCATGGTGTGGCTAGACTGCATCCCGAAAATGTACCTTCAAATCCTCCTCACTTCGTGGCACAACACGTGGTTACATACAGCAGCCACTGCAGAAAAAGGAGAGGCTGTTTTCCAAAGGGCATGTTTGTACACGTATGCGTGCCCAACACACCTGTGCCCAACCGGCTACGAAAGGGGTGTGACCCGGGTGTTGTGAGAATTAATTAGCTAATGAGCCTGATCTTCCTGTCATTACTCAGGTAACACTTCCATGTGTCTGAGGCCCAATAGCTGCAAAACTCTTGAGGGTGAAATGGATGATGTTTGTGCTGCTTGCAGAGCTGACAACAGCAGGGACTGTTTGCCGCCAGACTCCAGCCGGAGGAAAAATGTGTGTTAAGCTCTTCCACGCACTAGAAAATCCATACAAAGGACTCCAGAAAACTTAAAGACAGAGTCAATTAAGACCTTTTCTTTTCCTCACGATTCTCATTATGGGATTCTCACAGAATTGGATCCTACTCTACCATGCCTTCAAAGGGACTCCTGTTTAAGGAAACAGCAGCTTTCAGCATTTTACAGGTTTTATTCCCAAGTAAAAAGCTCATTGCAAAAACCAGCAGACAGACACATCCCTCGGCTCCCTGACTCTCCCTAAAAGAATCTGGAACCATAAAGCTTCCGGGATCAGATTTTCATAAGCTGAGGCCTAAGGTTGTAGAGGATCTTCTCATGCACAGTTACTGCAATTGCATATGTATATCTGGCTTTTGTACACAAAAATGGAGCCTGTCTGCTAGTGCACGGCTCAAAGGAATCTAAACAGCTATACACAAATACACATGGGCCTCAGATTTTATTTTATGATGCGAATAAAGAGAAGGGGGAAGAAGGAGGTGATGGGAAAAAGATGAAATTCAGATCTCATCAAAGTCAAGGGTAGTTTTCCTATAGACTTCAAAAGATTCAGAACTTCGTCTGTTACATTTATGTGCTACTGAACTCGGAGATATGTTCAGAAACAGGTTTCACCCTCAATTCATTTGGCAGCCCAGCTTCTTCCTGGTTGAATGGTGGAAGCACTGACAAGAATCTCTAAAGAAAATTCTACCATGATCCAAATCAGTAGTCCGCAATTATTTTTTTTCCATCTGTCTGGGCAGCACAGCTCCTTCTAAGAGCCAGTATCCCAGCCCCTACCACACTCACGTAGCCCGAGGTAGAGTGTAGTGGAGGTCCATTGGGCTGGCATGCAAAGTAGCACAACCTTTCCCAGAAACCATGAATATGTTATGCAGTTCATTCCCAAGCCATCCCTGCAGAAGAGGACTGCTGAGAGTAGGCTACAGGCTGGATAACTTGAGCTTGCAGGCTGTGTTTGGCCCATACCTTGCCGAATGGATGTTTCTCCTTCAAGTTCTCACTGCTTACACAGAGCGGACTAATGACCATTAACTGTCCTTCAACAGCCTTTTACATCTTTCTTTTGGGAAGGAGGAGTGGGGGGAAATGTGGGAAATGTTCCCTTCCTGTGGCCAAATTTAGCCTCAGTCTATGTAAGTGCAACACTGCTGACACTGCCCGAGTTATGTATTGAGTAAAATCCTGGCCCTACTAAACACGATGGCAAAATTCCCGGGGACTTTATAATAGAGTCTAGGTTTCACAACAAATGTTAAGGGAGCGTGACTGCAAGACTGAGGCAAAGGCAAAATAAAAGCAAGAACGCTTTCCTCACTGCAATCCAGGGACAGAGCATGGTTCTTCAGGGCTTTGAGGCAATAAATAAATAAATAAATAAATAAATAAAATGTTTCCTCCTGTTCAGGTAGTTACCAGATCTTGGCTTTTTTTTTTCTCCCATCTTCTCATCTACAGCCACCTGTCCAGCTGCCCTTTCTTTAGACTTGACTGTCCAGCTAAGCTTCTCTGTCAGCCTTGCTGTCACTCCTCTTTCAGCACATGATGTCAACCCTCCTGCCATCTTGCTGTCACTCTTTTCAGATGGCAGGATTCACAGCCTTAGCTCACCAACCTGTTTGTATATCGGAAGGCAAATATTTGTCATACGGGCTTCTTGTTGCCCATTAAAAATGAGCTTAGCTAAGAAGGAAAAGCCTGTCAGGAAAATGCTGACACTGGATTTATCTGCCAATGGTGTTCCAAAATACTGTTTTCTTCTTCTGCCTCTCCAAAAAGCTGAGAAGAATCGAGAAGTGAAGGATTCAGCTCTGCAGGGGAATAAGCATATATATTTTCTAATGTTTTTTCAAGTGCTTTCCTACATGTAGGTCAATGAACAGCAGAGGGTTTTGTCATTGTTATTATTATTGTTATTGTTATTGTTATTGTGGGGTTTTGTGGGTTTTTTTTCCCCACTGATCTAATGGTGTCCAAGCAGACACTTTGCACTGCTGGGCAAAGGCAATAGCAAACTTGCTAACTGTGCATTTTTATACCATTCCCCGGCACAAAAGATGTACCCAAAAGCACCCAAGTTGGCAGGTTCTAAAATGCTACTCAATTTAACAGCAAAATATTGCCATACGCACCGTGTGAGCAGACCTCAGAATAGTGTGAGTTGGTATTACATGACAGATGAGCATGTGGAATTCTTGATCACAGCAAAGAAGAGTAAGTGAAACAGGTCCATACAGTGAACTCTTCCCATCATGGATTCCCGATGTACAAAACTTTTGCAGGATATGGATAACCCCTGGCTTCCATGTGGAGCTGGGTCCTCAGAGGATGGAAGTTAGCAATGGTAAACCACCCCAGCGGAGTATCTCCTCCTCAATATAATAAGCTGTTTATTTATCCCACTGCAAAAATGTTCTAGGAAGTTGCCAAACAGGAAGAAGATCCTTGCCTGAAGTAATTTGCAATCTAAAGACTGGATCCTACCAGAGCATCTGGTCTGAGGTTTTGAACAGCTTTTATTCCCATAAGATTTCGAAAGGTATTCAGGAAGGCCACGTCTTACAGCATGCTGTAAGGTTTGGCTAAAACTGCCTGTAAACTAGTCTCAGGCACTTTCCAAGCCTGTGTTACCCTCTTCTTTAAAATATGGCATATATGTGCTGTGGATAGGTGAACATGGAACTAGATGCACAGGGAGATCAAATTTTACTACCAGCTGTATAAATGTATTGTATTGTAAATGAAAGAGAGACAATAACAATATTTCAAAAATGAAAAAAAATGCACATCTTGCTTTTCATGGCCTGACACGAGGGCAGAGCTACCAGAATGGATGGGTTAGTGCAACCGAATAAACTGCGCTGCATCTGTAGATCAGAGACTTAAACCTACTGCCACACACCTCCTTTCTCATGACAATTTATTTCACCCTGGCCACCCCTAAGCTATCAGTGATGTTCTTTATGTCTTGTTAATAGGTTGCATGGTAAAGAAATAAGAACATATACCTTGTGTTATGTAAGGAGAATTTAATGCTGCTGGAGATTAGCTAGCTCTTTTCTTTTTTAGCTTGATTTTCACAGAGCACAAACCTCCAGAAAATTTTGGTTTTCTCCTTAATTCAGTATCAGGTTTTACTGTCAGGTTTTTTTTTTTAAGAGTTACATTTCTGGCTGGAATACAATGTTTCAGTTACCGCTCACAGACATTGCAGAATATTGCAAAGACTACTTGACCCCTGCCTTTTATTTCCTAAGCGTATCATTAGTGCCAAGCGCTGAATAAATTAGTCAAATTGGGCCTCGCTAAATGACAACGCTAAGTCTAACAGATCCGGATTTTAGTTAGTTAGCATACACTAACTACCTCATGTGATGGCAGGAAACGACAGCTCCAAGGCTGAAATCAGATCCAGGCAGGTGGGCTCCTAAAGGAGCTCGGTGCAAGCACAAATGTTGGCCCGTGTGGATCCAGCTGCAGCAACAGAGCCTAAGGTTCCAGAGGCCTTTGGAGAAAAGCCTGTAATTGTATTTAAAATGTAGTGCATCCTTCATATCATCAGGCACGCACATCGTATATGATGTGTCATGTGGGATGATACATCAACACTGCCTGCGTCAGACAGATAAGGGCAATGAGTGCTGCGTGTATAAAACACTACATATGGCATAGACGTCCAGACTTGCCGATGGCAAGACATTTTAGTAATTCTCAGGTGCAGGGGTTTTGTTCCTAAATAAACAGATCGAGTAAGCCCAAGACATCTTTTTGAACTCTGGGATATGGAGTTCCTGGGAGAGAGGAGAACTGGGGCGAACGGCTTCTCTTTGCAAAGGACGCAGATTGCTCTCCTCGCTGTGTGGAAGACAAGGGACAAGTTATCCTAACCATCAGAGCAGATGCAGAAACCAGTGGAAACAAGGAGATAAAAAGTCAAAAGCCCAAAGATTGGCTAATAGAGAACGAAGTGTTGTAACTGCTAAATCACCCCAACTGCTTTGCCAAACTTTGACATGCTTGATTTCCTGTGCTTAAATAATTTTTAGGCTTAAAAAAAAAAAAAAAGGGATGGGGCGGGGGG
>NW_009646523.1:1369939-1375607 GCF_000708025.1 Charadrius vociferus
CCCCTGGCGACCTCCGGGGGGTGGCGGGGGGGCCCCGCCCCCCCGGGACCTCCCACTCCGCGCTCCGACGGGGCGGACAGGGGGCTGCTCCGCCACCACCACCCCACTCCATCCCCCGGGAAGGGGGTTTGGGGGGAGGGGGGGGAACGCCCAGGCTGCTCTCTACCTATATTGTGCCTTTAAAAAACTTCCTGTATGCCTTGATCACTTGCTGGGAGGACTGTCCATCATACAGGCGCTTTGTCTGGCAGTCACTTCCATTTGAATTTGACTGACTGAGGAAGCCCGAGTTATTTGTAAAGAACAACAAGGCTTTTCATTCATAATTTCAGTAGGGGGACAGGGTGCTAATGACTGAGCTTGAATAACCAGGGAATGTGGTATTCAAGGCAGGAAGAAAAGGCAAACAATGAAATCGGGATCACACACATGTATACAAATACAAATCAGGTTCTCAAAAGGTGAGACAGGCGAAGACAGAGGCAGGAAGGAGAGCCGAGGAAATTCCCGTTTGTATTTCATTAACTTGCCTTCGGAATCGGCTTCTGCAATGCTAAAAACCGAGAAGGTCTCCACCAAAGGAAGCGTTCTTCCTTCCTGCCGCCCCCTCGCCCCAGAGAAAACGCTTTAGCTCTCTTATTCCTTTTTTATTACAGAAAAAAAAAAAACAACCAAACCCAAAACACCTACTTGGGTTTAAATGAAGATTTTGCATTTGCTGCTTAAGCTCTAGCTTTGACGAAAGATGAAAGGTCTGAAGTTAGCCCAGGCTGTGGCCCAGCATGTACCAGCCATACATGTAATTTTACACATTGCCTAAGTACACATATTCTCTAACTCTGCGAAGACCGTGTCTTCTCAAAAGTCAAACTTTACCTGACGCAAAATCTATTCAACCAAATAAAGGTTGTTACCTTTACCTTTTGTTGTCTGCAGTGGGATTTTGAGTAAGGCATTAACAGAAATTGCCTTAGCTACAGCGGATTTTATAGAACCGTAATTTGTGTCCCTGTGGAGAAAATCAACCTACAGAGCTCAGAAAGAAAATAAAAATTGAACAGCATGTAGTTTGGAAAACATAATTGCTTTGACACAACGTAAACCATCAGAAGTTGATATAATTTATGTCAATTTGAATTGTGTTGCAAGAAAGCAACAATAAGAAAACTTAAAATACGTTAAAGGGCTTAAACATTTAACCGCAAGAATGAAGGAAGTTTTCCAGTGGACTTATTTTGCAAGCTCGTTCTGTCAGATGCAGTGGATTTATTGCATATGTTTGTAATGCCATTTCCAGCACTTCCTTTAGCTTTCGTTAATTAGGACACCATCCTGGAAGCCGCTCTGAGCAGCTGGATCCCCTTCCCAACCTGGAGCACCCCAGACTTTCACTTGGGCTCCAGAAGGCATCAGGGCCCTGCTTAGGGGTAACAGCTCAGAGATCCAGCTTCTCACTTAATTTCTGCCTTTGTCTCTGCACAGCTTTTGAAAGTAATAGGCCTGCTTAAAATACAGGAAAAGATGATTACAAAACCACAAATAAGATAGGAGTAACTACACCAGATGCAGAGACGGAAGTTTAGAGGAACTCTTTAATCAAGTGGTGGGAGTGGATGCTCCTGCAGAGATAACCTTGTTTAGATAATCAAACATTTTGTCCTCTTCCCTCTCTAAGTAAGATAAGTATAATTATCTAACAGTTCCTACTCTCTTTTAAGGTGTTCCGATTCTATTAAACACAGATCCTGACATTTCAGTTGTGCAGACAGGCCCTGGAGCCCACAAGGAAATACGACGCCACAGGTCTCCCTGGGAAGCAGCATGTACACGGCAGAGAGACTGGACTGGGATCTGGGACCCCTAGTTCTTGCTTTTCAGATAAGTTACTTCTCTCACCCCTGGGTTTTCTCACCTATACAATGGACAAAGTGACATGTCTTGAAAACTATTTTGAGATCTGTGGAGAAACCTGTGATAGACTATCCAGCATTTTAATTATTGTCGCTGATATTGCCATTATAATCAGAATGAAGACAGTGCTATGCAGCTGGATCAAGGTCTTTCACTTTTTCTTTTTTTTTGATTGATGCAACAATACAAACAGTAATTTTTGTTGTGTTCTGATTCTCAGACAAACGATGGGGAAACACCATTTTTTAAATTTTATTTTACTTTTTTGTGCAAAATTCATTCATCTCTAGGAAGCGATTCTGTTCTGCACACGTCACCCCTGCTTTCAGGATGTTCTTGTGTGCCACTCGGATGAATACAAGCATTTCACAACTGAGGAAAATCTCAGCACATGGGAAGAAAGATGATACAATTTTTAACAATTGCTCAATCTGCTTGCTTTGCTTTGCAGCAAAATCTGTAAGTCTTACCTGTATGATATATCCCTTGGCTGTCTTGCAAGCTATAGCCTACCAATTATTAATCTCTTTGAGGTATCTGTTTGAACTCCAGCCCCCACTGAAGAAAGGTACCTTATGTTCTGGGACCAGAGTAGCCGTCACAGCACAGAGGTCCATGCAAGCTACCTCGCACTGCCGAGAAGAGCAGGCATCTGCTTACATCGTGTACAGTACCCAAGATATTCATTCACCTTTCCACTACATTGCAGTTTAGAGCTAGTTTGGGTATCTCTACATCAGTGGTTTTCTAACTGTGATCTGTGGATTCCTATGGACTACTTCTAAATGGGAGGTCTTACAATTTATAATTTTCTAAAAAAGTCTGCACTTCTCTTATGATTTCTTTGTCCTCTAAAGCATAGAAAGAGTCTACAGACCGAAGAAGTTTGAAAGCTACAGCTGCAAACCACAGTAGAGATGTGTGTGATAAGTCTTTTTGTAAAATCATCTTGTTCCCAAATTTCCTGTAACTGCTAACATTGACCTCTTCCATTTCTTCTGAGTCACTAGGTCAACAAACAAGTGTCTGCATCCTGCTGCAAAATATTTTGGGAATTTCCAAACTAGCACTTACTTACTAAGATTTTAATAGGCAATCAGTTAATTTTGCATAAAATTCTAGTATAGTCAAGCCCAGTGTTATCTAGCCTCTAATTGAAATGAGGCAAGAGACGGCAGTGTTTCAAATACTGACAGACGTTGCTTGTCTGTGCTGTCATTCTCATGATTACTTCTACCAAAGTAGTCAAAAATGTTAGGAGGAAAATCCTAGGACAAACAAATACACCATAAAAAGCCTGCTATAATACCATTTTAGCAAATAAACTGCACTTAGCCCTGTCCACGTCAAACTGTCCCACTTTTGAACATATGGTCTCAAGGTATTTAAGAAGAGAGAACTAATTATAAAATGCATTGTATAAGCTGGAAAGGTTTATAAAGTTGAATTCCAAAAAACCAATGCTGATTTTATCAAGGACACAAATATAACCAAATAACATTGAATGGCACATCAAAGAGCATACTAGCTTTATTAGAACAATTTATATGCAAAAGCTCTACATTATATTATAAGTACTAAATGTATGTATTCTTCAGTATAATTTCAGAAGGATCAGGAAAGGGATTTGTTTATTTTTTAAGTTTACATAATTATATATGGTATTTAAGAATAAAATATTCCCCCGGCAACTGTCCCTCCATATACTGGGGCAATCGTCAGATGGGATAAAGTTACACAGGATCTGGCTGATATCACCTTTAAGGAAGGTGGTGATCATTAGCTAGATCTGAATAACAGTCGTTTAATCCCAGAAGATCTGGGCATCACTAAAAGCAGGAGACCAAATCCCAGCAGCTGCAGAGCATGTGTATTCCCAACCAGAGCGGAAGGTATTTATTCTACTGTTCACATTTAACAGTGCTGCTCCTTGTCCCACCAGAGCGACTTCCCAGTAGCCTTTGCTCATTTTCCCCTCTTAAGGAATTCTGGGGTTTCCTTCGGGCAACCTACAATGAAAAGCACAAAAGCAAAGCTAATGGTACTGAGTCAGGGACCTAATTTTCTTCATAAAAAATGTCTAGCTGTTTGCAGTACGGTGAGTTTGACTTCTTTGTTTCTCTCTGCGATATAGCTGTGTCCTTGCCTGCCCTGAGAATCTCAATGAAATATCAGTAGGCAAAAAGCTTTGCAGCTAATCACTTTTAAAAAAGCCTATAATTCTTTTATGTACATTACCTCCTTCAGAGTTACAAACATGAAAGACAATCAATTAAAGGTTTCAGTTTCTAAGGAAATACCAGGCAGTGTGCATCCAGACTGAGCCCTTTCAAGATATGCAGAATCAATATCCTCGTATCACTGCATTAACTCATGAGATAATGCACAAAAATGTTCTGAAAGTCAGCAAATTTATTGCACTTTCATTCCTTTGTGAGCAGTTCCTTATGAATGAACTTCCTTTTCTTTCACAAAAGGGGAAAATACTGCTTGTTTTCAGGTGCTGGGTCTGAAAATCAAATCAAGTAAAATGTTGTGGGACAACTTCAGGATGATGCAGAAAACTTTCCATGATTTCAGATGGGTGTCTGTCATGTCACAGACCTCACTCTGCCCAACTTTTCACCTGAAGTCACTGGAATTGCTACTATTCTAATATATTGCGAACTTACACATATCTATATGTATCCATAAATATATAAACGTGTGTGTGTACACATATATATACAACAGCTACATTCCTCTGCTGAGAATGAACTAAAGACCTTCACCTCCAAAAAAACAAGGTCTGCTTGGGTTGAAAGAAAAAAAAAAACATGCAGTGGTGAGAGCAAACCACTAGGGGAAACATAGTCACACGCATTAAGCCACTATCCATGATAAGAAATGTGAAATGTCAGTGATATATGTGATTCTGAGAAAGCTGGTTCTTAGGAATCATCAAATTAAAGGCCTGAGAATTCAGCTTTGAGGTTCCAACCGGGAAAAAAAAAAAAAAAAAAAAAAAAGTGCACTAAATTTTGCATATTTGTGCACTAGTTATTGATTACCTGAATGCAAGTTAAGTTTGTGCACAAATCTTTGCAGTTTTGGTACTTCTCTTTCAGACTCAGCAGTACTAGGATGTTGTATGCTTGGGGGGTTGTTGTTGGGGTTTTTTTTTTTTTGTTTTTTGTTTTTTTGCTATAGGACATTGACACTTCACCACTTTGCACGCATGACTGGCTCTGTGAATAAAAACAGCTTCACTGTTTTCCTGTCTGTCTTTGGGGCTACTTAAGTAGTGTATACACCTGTACTGGCATATAAATTACCAATTGCACCGCTGACCAACAGTTTTAAAAATGGTATTATGAACTTTGCAGTTGAAACACTATTTATATACTCAGTATAAACGCTGAGAAATAATCGAACAGACCTTTCCCATGTGTATTTGCACAAAGAGTCCTTCACCTATTTGTGACTTTGGTACGGGGGAGGAAGTGATTTTTCTCTTTCCACGGTGAAGTGAAATTGAGATCGTGCCTTCTCTTTCCCAGCTATTTCAGCCTATGCTCGTCCCTCACAGCTGCACCCCGTGGATTTCCATGCTGACACGGAGTCCGCGGCCTGAGCACAGGGGACACCTCGGAGGATGCCCAGGTGGGTCCTCAGCGCATCCACGGGCGAGTCCACGCCGCTGGCTCTCCCCTCCCGTGGGGCTAAGCCCGTGGGCTTCCTTCCCCCCTTTCCTCTGCCCCCCCCCGGGGCTGCTGCC
>NW_009646523.1:1375702-1378598 GCF_000708025.1 Charadrius vociferus
TTAAAGGAATATTAACTACCATGGGGGGGACGACACCGGGTGCCCCAAGCACCGTTCCCGCCGAGGCGGCGGCAATTTTGTGCAGGGTAGGGGCTGGTGAAGCCCCCGTGAAAGGAAAGAAGTTAGTCCCGCGTAACCCAGGCTAACCCGAGTTCGCAGGCTCAGAATATTATTGTGGAAGAATGGATATTTTGCGGATAAAAATATGAAAACCCGAAGGCCGTCCGTGTAAGACACTGTCCTTTTTATTTCCTTTTTGTTTGTTTGTTTGTTTTTTAATTGAGAATGACCACCCCCTTGAAAAAGCGGCAAGCAGCAGGTGTAGAAGAGGAAGCGCCTGCAAAACTGCCTCAAGTAGTAAAAAGGGCTGGTGGGTTGTTTTGGGTGGTTGTTGTTTTTTTTTTTGCACTGGGGATTGTTCATATAAATAAGGCACCGCACTGCTGCCTTACACACCGTGTATATTTTAAGCAGCGCCACACGTGATAGGGGTATATTCGTGCTCGGTGCATGCCTACGTGGATACGCCGCTTCTGCGCGCTTAAAGGCACATGTAGGTGCGAGATGCTGAGGCACAGCCCCAGTGGCCCCGTGGGTGATTTCAGCTCCCTACAAAAGGGACCGAGCTGTGGCCGCGTCAGGAAACGCCCAGAAGACAAACAGGCAACGTTTGTGGAGCTGCTCGCAGACCGTGTCCCCCACACGAATGGAAATTAATTTAAACAAAGGGTTTATATATATATATTATTTTTCCCCCCCTTTCTTAAAAACCCCCAGCCCTCCCCACAGACCCCGCTGTTGCCCGGGTCTCCGCAAACCCCAAAGCGGCCCGTCTTCCCACATAAAGACTTTGAGATTCCTTGTTGGCATTAGGACAGTAACCTTGTCGTATTTCAAATACGCAATCTATATAGAAGCTCTTTTTTTCAAATGGTTTATAGCTGTGACTTTCCGGATACAGCTGTGATTTAACAGATCAGCTGTTAGGCAGATGTCTCATGAAAGGTAAGAGGCATTGGTAGGGTTGAAGGTTAAATGTCTTTGAAGTCCCAAACAGCAGTAACAGCGGTCGAATAATACATGCCTTGTGAGAGCTGATTCTTCATTCTATATATCTAGATAAAAAGTTGGATTTCTATACAAGTAGTGCTGCAATACAAAAGTAACAAGAAATCATCTTGGGAAAAGTCTTGGAGTCCTTACATTTATGACAGGCCACAACTGATATCCCTAAACGTGGCATGAACAGATAAGATTATCCACTACTTCATGTGTTACCAGTGTTTAGAGATACCTACTTTGTTTTAAGTGTACAACTAAAATAAGCTTACAAGTGTAAATTAAGTCACTAAGCACATAATCCACAGGAGATGGGAGGAGCCTATTAAATTAATTTAACCTTTTGAGTTGAATGAGCCTGGACAGAAGTATTTGGCCTGAAATTTGAACTAAAAGTATTTTTAGCATTGGTGGAAAATCAATTCCTACGACAAAATCTGATTTTGCTGAAATCATTTGCTTAGTAGAAGGAACTTCTCCCTGCAAATGAGATTGTTTCCATCCAGTAGGAATTTTTACTTTGGGATTTTTGGTGTGGTGTTTTTTCTCCTGAAAATTGATGAGAAAAAGCATTTTTTCTTTTGCCAAGTTGTAAAATATGAGGACAGATAGGCATCTGGTAAAGCTGTCATTGCTCCAGAGAATTCTTTGGAGCTGTAACGCTGTCTGGGTTTGTCACATCGCTTCTTTCCACCAGTAGTTAGGGGTTTTCTGTAACGATCAATTAGTGTGCATGCAATATGTGTGATTTGGCACACGCCCAATATGAAATTGTGCCTGAATTTTTCTGTAGGTGCTATCAAGTTGCCTTGGAGTTGGCTTCTGGAGTGTCTGAAGCTTATTTTTTTTGGCAGTCAGAATTGTGGGTTTCTGATGTTAGAAATAAATTCAAAGTTATAAACACCCCCCCCTTTTTTTTTTAATTTTTTTTTTTTTGAGGAGCTCAGTGGAAGAAAGCTTTGGGATTTTCTTTTAGATCCACTTTTTATTTTGTTTTCTTTGGCTTTTCCCCTTCCTTTCGGTCATTTGCAACAACAGCAACCAGAACAACAACAGCAAAAAAAAAAAAAAAAGTGACTTGGTATTGGCGATTCGGCCTCCTGTTCATTGAGGAAAAAAAAAAGGAAAGTGTGTGTGTGTGAGAGACTTGAGTGGTTTCTTTTCAGGAGCTTTTAGATCCACTTTTTATTTTGTTTTCTTTGGCTTTTCCCCTTCCTTTCGGTCATTTGCAACAACAGCAACCAGAACAACAACAGCAAAAAAAAAAAAAAAAGTGACTTGGTATTGGCGATTCGGCCTCCTGTTCATTGAGGAAAAAAAAAAGGAAAGTGTGTGTGTGTGAGAGACTTGAGTGGTTTCTTTTCAGGAGCAAAGAAAACCCACCCCGATCCGGAGAGGTGGTTTTATTATTATTATTATAGTATATACGCGCACACACGTATTTATAATCGATCTGGGGAGAGGGACCTAACTTTGCTCTGGACTTTTTACACGGTGATCATTCTGACTCTAATTTGCAAGTTGGACTAAAGCAGAGTTTGGAAAAGAATTTTTTTTTGCTTTAGGGCTGGATTTATTTGCAAACCGCAGGAAGAAGAAAATACAAGAGAGAGAGGGATTTGGTGCAGCGCCGCGATCACGGTGAGAGCCTTTTCCTTCTTTGCAAAACAAGCTTTTCAGTAAACCTCTCCCCCCGCTTCCCCACCCCCCCCTTTTGGTTGCTCCAAGAAAACTCGTGGAAATGTTTGAGGCCGATCCCTTTTCCATTCGTACAGGTTCTCCCTCTCCCCCCTTCCCCTCTCCTTCCTTTCCCAGAGAGGAGCCGGAGGTGGGATTT
>NW_009646523.1:1378971-1379315 GCF_000708025.1 Charadrius vociferus
GGAGGTGAAGGGAGGGCGCTGCGGGGTTGGCCGTCGCCGGGGCTGTTTGTGCACCCGGTCTTGGGGGAGAGCGAGCAAACCCGCCTTTCAGTGCGTGATTTACGCCCGTCTGTAGTGGTGTCGGGAGATCCGTGCAATTCGGAAGTGAGTGCACGTCTGGTTGTAAATATGAGTGTGTGTGTGTGTGTATTCACATGTATATTTCTCGTGTGATGAAATTAATTCGATCCATAAGACAAGGAAAGTTCTTTCCCAGGTCCTTCTATGCAGAGGGCATGTGTGGAGGGGAAGGAAAGCCTTAATTTCTGCTTTTACTGGTTTGTTGTTTTTTTTTTTATCCTTTG
>NW_009646523.1:1379327-1380259 GCF_000708025.1 Charadrius vociferus
CCCTCAACACCCTCCCCCCCCCAAAAAAAAAAAGCTGGTGTTTTCAGCAAGCTATTTGTGTGTCAGTTTGCCCCACCCCGATGGTAAAGTCCCTTTTGCCCTAATCCATAGTCTGATCACACACTCGGCCCTTAATGGGGGTTTCAAAGCACTTTGAAAGAAGAGGAGGTGGTTGGTGTGTGTGTGTGCGTGTGTGCGGTGGGGATGGGGGTGGGGGTGCCTTGCACAGGCTCCGGACACAAAACAGAAATTCACGGGCAGAGAGGACTTCTTCCCCTTGGGCTCGCCTTCTCCGAGCCAGCGAGACACGGGTTGGGTGGGTAGTTTTGGGGTTGTTTTTTTTTTTTTTTTTTTTTTTCCCCCCACAGCACGCAAGAAGCCTCTTTGCGTTTTAAACTTCCCCAAATGTGCCGAACGCGAAACCCGGCCCCCCTGCTCGCCCTTTTGCCAATCCCAGCGAGGAAAAGTTAGCAATCATGGCACTTGAGCTCCGCGAGAGTGGACTTTGGCTTTTGGAAGTGGGGAATCGCGTTATCACACACATGCACACAAAAAGGCGAATGCTGCTGCTCTGCTCTCGGTGGATGGGAAGGGGGAGAAATGGTAGGTCCGAGGAGGGGGAGAAGTGCCTTCCCGTAAGAGGTTTTTAAGCCAATGTCTGTTTGCAAATAAACGTGCTGGCGGTTTGCGTCTTGTCCTGTTAGCGGATCTATCAAGGGGAGGGAAAAAAAGAGGGTCGCCCGGGCTGCTCGGACCGATGTCCCGCTGAAAAATGCCTTCTGGGTCCCTTCGGGCTGGGGCGGATGAGGAGGGGGATGTGTGTGTGTGGGGTGGGACGGACTGAAGTTCAGGCAATTTGCAGAATATGCGTAAAATAAGAGGAGCTTTTCCAGCAGCCGGCTTTGTAGAGCTGAATGGGTGCTTTAGGGCAA